>NC_091980.1:166165820-166465820 GCF_044704955.1 Pristiophorus japonicus | reverse complement strand
ATGTAGTCCTTACTACTAGGGGATCAAGGGGTATGGCGAAAAAGCAGGAATGGGGTACTGAAGTTGCATGTTCAGCCATGAACTCATTGAATGGCGGTGCAGGCTCGAAGGGCCGAATGGCCTACTCCTGCACCTATTTTCTATGTTTCTATGGTCCCAAGTTTCCACATGATTTGCTCCTGATTTTTAGGAGCAACTGGTGTAGAACGGAGTATCTTAGAAATCGGAATTCTCCACATTTAGTTTTCTGCAATTCTAGTCAGGTAGAACAGTTTAACTTTGGAACAGAATTTTTTTTTCAAAAGGGGGCGTGTCCGGCCACTGACGCCTGATTTCAACGTTTCCACAGTGAAAACGTACTCCAAACTAACTTAGAATGGAGGAAGTGAAGATTTTTGTACGCTTGAAAAAACCTTGTCTACACTTTAAAAAATCAGGCGCAGGTTACAAATTATGCGTAGGGAACGAGGTGAGGGGGGGAGGGGGGGAAAGGGAAGTCATTAAATTCTACAATCAATCCTTAGTTATACTTATACAAATATTATACAAATAAATCCAACCTGAATAAAAATTTATAAGCAAAGAAAAGATTAAATAAACCATGTTCCTACCTGTGTGAAAGCGCTTCAGGCAGGCCTTTCAGGCAGCGGTGTGGCATCAGTGTCTTGACGGCAGCGGCAGCAAGCTTCAAGCTGAGCTGCAGTGCTTGAGGCAGGCCTTCATTCTCTTCGTGGCTGGCCGCGAAGAAGCAGCACCGGACGGACCCGAGGCCATTCGGCCATGAGATATCAGCGGCGTCAGTGGCTGGCCGGCAGCCGAAGAATCAGCAGCGGACCGACGTGAGGCCATTCGGCCATGAGATAGCAGTGGCTGGCCGGCAGCCAAAGAATCAACGCAGGACACACGCAGCTCATTAAGGTTCTTAAGGTTCTTGAGGCCATTTGGCCACGCTTTAGGGGCGGCGTCAGTGGCTGGCCGGCAGCCAAAGATACAGCAGCAGCCTTCGAGCTGTGAGGGGGACTGAGGCCATTTGGACAGGGAGAGGCAGCCACATAGACAGTTTTATATTTAAATTTGCAGAATGGGTGCTGCATTGTCAACACCACATATTATGCAATGGTTCGCCATCAATTCACTGCATAGGAGAGAATTGATTAGAGCTCACTGCACCAGGAACATCGTAGCCCGTAGGTTGATGGGCAGGAGACCTTACCCACGTGGACAATATCGAACCAGGCGCTCGTACCTGGACATGAGCGAGGCTGATTGTGTGAAAAGGCTGTGTTTTTGCAGAGAAGTTGTCACTGAGATCTGTGATATGGTGAGAGCAGATTTGCAGCCCAGAAGCAGAAGGACAACTGCCTTGTCTGTTGAAGTGAAGGTAACAGCTGCACTTTCTTTCTATGCCTCGGGATCGTTTCAGGCTACAACTGGAGATGTGTGTGCCATCTCTCAACGTGCAATACATGCCTGCGTTTACCAGGTCACGGCTGCACTTTATGCGCGAAGGAATGACTTCATCAATTTCCCAATGACCGCACAAGCGATCCATGAGAGGGCTGTGGGCTTCTTCAGGATTGCCGGCTTCCCAAAGGTACAGGGCTGCATTGATTGTACCCACATAGCCTTGCGAGCACCCGTGGAGGAATCTGAGCAGTACCGAAATAGGAAAGGTTTCCACTCTATCAATGTGCAGCTCATGTGTGACGACAAGCAGCGCATCATGTCAGTCGATGCGAGATACTCTGGCAGCACCCACGATGCGTTCATCCTACGCGACAGCGTTCTATCTGACATGTTTGAGCAGCAGCCAGAAGAGCAGAGTTGGCTACTGGGAGACAAAGCCTGACCACCTGGCTCATGACACCCATACGCGTGACACGGACAGAAGCTGACCGCCAATACAACATGGCGCACATTGTGACGCGCAGCATCATTGAGAGGACCATTGGCATATTGAAACAGCAATTCCGATGCCTGGACCATTCCGGAGGACAGTTGCAATACTCTCCTCAGATTCACTGTTGTGTGCTGCATGCTTCATAACTTAGCCATCATGAGGCAGCAGGAGCTGGTAGTGGAACCTGAAGACCGACGTGAGGGTCCAGTGCATGATGATCGTATTACGGAAGACCAGGATGTGGATGATAACGACAATCAGGAAAGCATGCAAGTGCCTGATGCCGGAGCACGAGGTCGGAGGAGGGTCGTCCATCGTGCCCCTTTAACGATTGCTCGAGACTTGCGCCAGCAGCTCATCCGTGAATGCTTCAACTACTGATGCCTGAGGGCTCTGCGACCACTTTTGCATATGGACATGTTTATTCTTTGCAGTTGTTCCTACGTTGTGTTGTGTTAATGGAACATGAAACAGTTTTAATGAAAAAATATTTTATTGAAAAGTTAACGTCACTCTAATAAAATATTTATTGTATCAAGCTATACTTTTTAATATTTCTCTTGAAGATCACTTAAAAACTTTAAGATCACTTATAAACTTGTAAAGTTACAAAAGTTACAAAACACTTTCTATGTGAAAAATTTTACACTCTAAGATCACTTACACTTCAAGATCACTTTTTAGATGCAAAATTAAATAATTTACAGAATGTGAGAGTATTTACACTATAAGATCACTTGAAAACCCTGAGATCACTTATATGTTGTAAAGTTACAAAACTTACAAAACAGTTTCATTGTGAAAAATCTTACACTCTGAAGGACACTTAAACTTCAGGATCACTTTTTAGGTGCAAAATTAAATAAGATACAAAAAAATGTGAGAGCATTTACACTATAAGATCACTTAAAAACCATAAGATCCCTTATAAGTTGTAAAGTTACAAAACTTACAAAACAATTTCAATTTGAAAAACGCTACTACAGCTACATCAAGAACAAGAACAAAGGCTGCAACCATGTCTCATCCATATCTCAGTGAATGTTCACTTCCTCATGGGGGTGTCATTTGATTGGCTGGGCTGTGTGTCCTTATTGCAGCAGCCTGCTCAACCAGGCCCTCCCTGACAGCCTGTGCCGACACTTGCATGCCCTCCCTGATGGCCTGTGCCGTAATTTGCATGCCCTCCCTGATGGCCTGTGCCGTCGATTGCACTCCCTCGGACATTCCCTCCCTAAGTTCCCGTGTCATTACTGCTATTTCTCCCGTCTGGACCGTCAACTCTTCACCTACTGCATTGATGCCACCGATGAGTGATCGGGTAAGCTCATTGGTCTCCATACCCAATGCCACAACCTGAGCCGTATCTGTTGCACGCTGCATATCAGGAGAGCGTGTCTCCAATCTCCTTCTCCTCTGCCTGGGTCTGCCTCGTGGCACCACTACACTGGGAGGTGTGGGCACGGACGGTGGGATGCTCAGTGTTGCAAGCGGCACCACTACACAGGGAGGCGCAGGCTGGGACTGTGGGATGCTCTGTGTTCCAGACGGCTGAACTGGAGGGAGAGGCTCAGGCTGGAATGGTGGGATGCTCTGTGTTGCAGACGGCAGAACTAGAGGGAGAGGCTCGGGCTGGAACGGTAGGACGCTCGGTGTTCCAGATGACAGCACTCGAGTGCGAGCCGTGGGCTGGGATGTTGGACGAATGGGTGTAAACTGCTCCATGATATCAGCAGCAACACTGGGACCCGAAGTGTCGGAATCAAAACCATAGTAGGTGGAACCAGAACCTATGCGAGAGGGAGGTGCAGGCTGGGACGGTAGTGCACTGACTGTAGAATGCTGCATTATACCAGCAGCACCACTTGGACCCGCAACATCGGAAGCGAAACCATGGAAGGTGGAACCAAGACCTATGCTAGGGGTTGAAACTCTGATGCCCCTTGATGGGGGCTCATAAACATTAAATTGGAAGCTCTCCCTGCAGACATTTCAGTCATCGTTGCCATCATCCAGTCTGGCTCGTCCGCAGCTGGTTGTTCTGTACCCTCAGGATCCTCAGGGTTGGCAGCAGCAGCAGCAGCATCATCATCGTGTTCTGCAAAATACATCAGAACAGTCAAATGCTTAACAGCAAGGGAGGGGACCAGGTGAGTGGCATGAGTACTCTCACACATAGCAGGTCAGGCAGCAGGTTGATTTAAAGGGCCATGATGCATTTTCAGGACTTGCCCTCTTCCTCGCGTGCGGGCCCAGCTTGTGCTGTACTGATTGCTTTTCTCCATGTCCGACTCATCATAGCAGCTATCCTTTGTTCCAAGGGTGGCAGTGGATGCAGATTGGGCACGCCTCCTCCTGTCCGAGTTGCCTCCCTTTTGTTGTGGGCCAATTTCTTCTGCAAAGAGTAAAATATAACTTTTTACAGAGTGTGTCAGTCTGCAAGGTGGGACATACAGATAGCCAGGTTACAATTATGATTAAATTAAAAATGGGAAATATTACTTACACTAACTACTTGACCAAGGTCGTGCCATTTCTTTTTACACTGACTTCCAGATCTCCTGGTATGCACCACTGTGCAGTAATCTTCTGCAACTTGGTTCCAGCGTTTCTTCATTTCTTTTGGTGGCACTTTTATGCGACCTCTGTTGCTGGTATCGAGCTCCTGCCATCTCTGCTCAATTACGTTGACTAATATCTCCACTTCCTCATGCAAGAAATTCTTTGTTCTTGGTGGACGTTGATCCATTGCAAAGTTGAATTGGCACTCTTATTTCTCCAAACACACAGTCCTTAATTTGCATGTACCAATGCAGCACCGGTTCTGCAAGTTTAGCAGTGAAAAGCTGAACTCACTGATTTCAGCAGGTGATTTATTCAGCAGTGCTGCTAAAAGCACTCCCTCACACACAGAAATATCAAGAAAATTAAAATACAAGCCTTTGCAGGGGTCCAAGAAACAAATCTTCAATTTTTCTGCAGCACTTTTAAAAATGGCCGAGTGCCAATGTTTACTTCAGACTGCGCGTGCGCGAACGCTCCAACGCGCACGCGCAGGGTTGCCGGCACCAAGAAGCCTCATTTCAATTGTACCCGCCCCCTCCTACTTACAAAATCGGCGCGAGTGGTAGGCTCTGCCCCCTGTGCGCCGCGCCAAGCAGACATCGAGCTCCAAGGAGCTCGAGAATACCGCACTTTTTTTCTGCCGCCGTTTTCAGCGCGAAAAACAGGCGCCCAGCTCTGAGGTGCGACTTTTTCGCCGCGTGTGGAAACTTGGGGCCTATGTTTCTATTTCTTATGTTGTTAAGTTCTCCCATCTAGCTAGTTTAAAACCTTTTCCACCTCCCTATTTACTCTTTTCACTAGGACACGGGTCCCATCCCGGTTCAGGTGAAACCCGTCCCATCGGTGCAGCTACTTCCTGTCCCAGAACTGGTGCTACTGTCCCATGAAATAAGGCTAGACTAAGATATGGCAGAGCAGGTTGTGAATCTGGACTGCAGTATGTGGGAATATGTCCCGAAACTGTCCCGAGCAAACATGTTTTCCACATCAGCCCTTTAGCCACATGTTAATTTTCCTGATCTGTCTGCTTCTATGCCAGTTTGCACGTGGCTCCGACAATAATCCTGAGATTAATACCCTCGAGGTCCTGCTTTTTAATTTAGAGCCTAACTCCTGATACTCTTTCAGCAGAGCGTCCTTCCTGTTCCTACCTATGTCATTTGTTCCAACATGGACTACGACAACTGGATTTACACCCTCCGGTTCCAAGATCCTCTCCAGCGCCATGAGATATCTCTTACCCTGGCATCGGGTAGGCAACAAACCCTTCGGGATTCTCGTTCTTGTCTGCAGAGGACGCTTTCTATCCCCTAATGATAGAGTCCGCTATCACTACCACATTTCTATTCTGCTCTTCCCTCCCCTTGGACAGCCTTCTGAGCACGGTGCCTTGGTCTGCATTGTGGTTGTCCTCCCTGCGATCTCTCTCCTTGTCCTCACAGGTAGCGAGTTCATCGTATCTGCTGCAGGATCTCCTCCACCTCTCCGAAATCCCTGCTACCCAGCTCCCTCACAGTCACAACCTCCCTTTCCTGAACCTATGTTTTCCTCTGGGATGTGACTGTATTCTGGATATGACTTTAAAGAAATTCCTCCCCCTCCCTTATTT
The DNA here is from genome assembly GCF_044704955.1 of Pristiophorus japonicus. Taxonomy (NCBI): domain Eukaryota; kingdom Metazoa; phylum Chordata; class Chondrichthyes; family Pristiophoridae; genus Pristiophorus; species Pristiophorus japonicus. The sequence continues at coordinate 166,459,746 of NC_091980.1, read as the reverse complement.
GTCGGAGTGTCTCCAACACGCACTTCAGTTCAACGACTCTGAGTCGGAGAGATTCGAGATGAAGTCATCTGCTGCAGACATGCTTGCTCGGGACAGTATCGCTGTCCACATACTCCTACATAGTGTTGGTGAAGCCACACTTAGAGTACTGCGTACAGTTTTGATCTCCTTATTTAAGGAGGGATATACTTGCATTGGAGGCAGTTCAGAGAAGGTCCACTCGGTTGATTGCTGAAATGAAGGTTTGATTGATAAAGTAAGGTTGAGTCGGTTGGGCCTATACTTAGAAGAATGAGAGGTGATCTTATTGAAACATGTAAGATAATGAAGGGGCTCGACAAGGTAGATGCAGAGAGAATGTTTCCACTCATGGGGGAATCTAGAACTAGGGGGCATAGTTTCAGAATAAGGGGCCGCCATTTAAAATTGAGATGAGGAGGAATTTCTCCTCTCAGAAGGTTGTAAATCTGTGGAATTCTCTGCCCCAGAGAGCTGTGGAGGCTGGGTCATTGAATATATTTAAGGCGGAGATAGATAGATTTTTGAGCAATAAGGGAGTAAAGGGTTATGGGGAGCGGACAGGGAAATGGAGCTGATCCCATGATGAGATCAGCCATGATCTTATTGAATGGCAGAGCAGGCTCAAGGGGCCAAATGGCCTACTCCTGCTCCTATTTCTTATGTTCTTATATTGCAGTCCAGACTCACAACCTACTCTGCCATATCTTAGTCTAGCCTTATTCTATTTATTTAATTAGTTAAAGACTTTACTCAATGATTATTTATAGTTATATTAATTAGTTTAACTAGTTAAGCTATAAGTTTAATACAGTACTTTATAGTTTCCCGCACCTAGTTTAAACCACAGTCCTGGGTTAGTGAGAAAAGAGAAGGAAAAAACCCAATACTCACCAATCAATCACCTACCTGCTGTCCTTGTTCTTTTGGAAATCATTGAAGGTTCTGCCACCACTGATACCTCCCCCAATTAGGTCCTTCCCCCTCTTCTCCGAATTCCCACTCGTTCCAAATTCCCAAATAAATCACTCTGTTTAGGTCCACTCCGGTTACGAAACTCTGTGCAGATCACCCTGTGCTTCTGCAAACCAGGGGCTGAACACTAACCTGAGAGCAAGGATGGATTTCCTCAATATAATAAGCTCATAACCACATTTCTAAGGAAGAATTTTCCTACTCTGGCGCACAGAGGTAATTTTTGCCTGCAATCGAGAAATTGTAAGAAGTACACAAGTATAATATTGTGCATGACCCCCTGAAATGACTTTTGCTGCCTTTTTCTGCAGTGTGTCATGGATAAGCTGGAGGAATCAGATGAAGAGCTAGCGGTCAAAGAAGGAGAACCAGAGATCAAGAAGCCGATAATCGAAATTGGCATGAAAGTAGACCAACTGTAAGTTATTTTTATTTCTAGTTTCATAATTTGTTTTAGAATATTTTATATCCAGAAGATAAATAATAACTTCAGCAGAGGAACTTCATAATAAAAAACAAGAGGTATAAGCCTAAAAATTCCTCAGTGTAATGCCGGTGGTTAAGGCCGGTTTTGTTGAAAAAGTGGCGCCCACTTCGCTTCTGCTATGAGACATGATGGCCACCATTTTGGTGAGGACCATAGCACTGCCGTTGACAGGGCTGGCCTCTCAAATTTAAATAAGCAGATTGTGATGTCAATTGGTGTGCAACGCCTGATTTAACGCCACAACTGCTATTGTGGACGTTCTCACTCTCCACAGCGGCGTATCCTGAATACGCACAGAAAAGTGCTGCTGGAAGCTTGCAAGGCTTCGGATAGTAAAGGAAGGCTTCTGAGAAGACAGAAAATGTTGGAAATACTCAGAAGGTCAGGCAGCATCCATGGAGAGAAAAACAGAGTTAATGGGGTCAAAATTACCCCTTTTTGCGATGCCCATTAGCATCTCCGGTAAGCGCTAACGTGGTGCAAACACTGCTAATCGTGCCCCAGTATCGCCCCGGAACCCACCCAGAGGAAGCAGAAGAGGAGTAAGTGGAAGGAAGTAGGCAACCCAGACAGTCCCTTTCTGGCCGGGATATCCGGGATGGAATCATCCGCCTGCGGTAACAGTGACTACAACCCCAATTCCCATTTCAACATTTGTCCCACACCTTACCTTCACTCTGTTACTGACCATCACTGTGTCATCTTGGCTACAATGCTGAAATAAAAGCTAACATAAAGTAATCTTTCCAATCCAACTTTATCCATATATGCATCTAATATGACATCAAGAAATTTACTAATCACCCTTGTGCATTCCCTTAGTGACTGTCTTGTGTGTGCCTTTGCTTATTCTAGTGATGTCATGCAGTGCTACCCCAGTGGCTACAGCATGGCTGGTGGAAGGCTGCTGACTTTCAGTGGGGGAGATACTGTAGATGGCCTTGCAAGACAACCTCAAGGAGTTGGTGGCTAGGAGTGTCAAATCGAGTGACAATACTTCTTCTTCTTCTGCACTCTCCTCTCCCTCTTCCTGGTCAACCACTGGCTGGGGTGGCTGCATTTATTGGATGTCTGAAATGTGGAAGGCACAAGGATAGAGTTGTGGTGAGGGTTGGGGTGCACAAAAGCAAGATCTGCATTTTTACACCATGTGCACCCTGTAAATCAGAAGAGATTATGGGATGAGGAGGAAGTGGGATGTGAGAAGGAGGATAACATATGAGGATACCGGCATCTTGTATTCTTTCAGCGCTGCCTCTGGCCAAGAGCTCAGCCATGCCCCTGCCAAGAATGGCCAGCACTGGCTCCTCCAAGGGGGTTAGGTGAAGCTAGGAATGTGGGAACATATTTGCCCTGAACCTTCATTTTTTTCCTTGTCCTTGTGTTTGGTAGATTGCTGGTAGGTGAGTGATGGGGGGGTGGGGTGGAGGTGGACAGCGTCGTGCAATGAGAAGTGTGTGTGGCTAGTGGTGCTGTTGGTAAGAGATGGCTTTTGAAGATGCATTCACTGACCTTGACCACTGGTCTGAGGTCATGAAGCTTCTTTGGGCACAGAAGCCAAGGCATGGGGGCGAGACTGCTGGCAGTGATGGCCTCAATATCTTATCCCACATCATTCTTTCTGGAGGGCCTCCTGGCCCCCTGTGGGTAGAGGACCTCTCTTGAAATGTTGACCCCCTGCACAAAGCTGGAATGCTGCGTTCAAGACCCTGGGTGCCCTTTCCCTGGCTTGTTGAGCCATCTGTGTTCGTGCTGAAGCACTTTTACCATTTTTGTATGTGCAGAAGGCATTTCAGCTTTAATGTTAACTTTTTTTCAGAAGGCAGTTGAGCTTTAAGGGCTGAAGACTGCCTATTTTTAAATGATTACATGTTTTTTCATTTTAGAAGGCTGTTCCCCTTTAAGGGCTTGAGACTGCTTTCTGAAATCACCGGCTCGCTTTAAGACACACTGCCTTGTTCCAGGGATGCCACGACCATGCTACATTGGGCCTCCTGCTGAGAGTACTGCCTGAAACAGCGCGTTACATGGTAGGTTCTGCGCTCCAACCATTTAAATCAGCAGGCAGCACCTGCGCTCTTTTTATGGGTGGGAGTTAACCTCGCCCCACTGATTTCGAAGCTATAAAATATAAAATATAACAGATGTAATGATGATGCTATATAAAAACTTAATAAGACCTCAGTTAGAGTACTGTGTGCAGTATTGGGCTCCACAGACACACTATAGGAAGGATATTGAGGCTTTAGAGAGGGTACAACAGGTTCACTGAGATGCTGCCTGGTGTGAGGAAATACAAATAAGAACATAAGAAATAGGAGCAGGAGTAGGCCATACGGCCCCTCGAGCCTACTCCGCCATTCAGTAAGATCATGGCTGATCTGATCACGGACTCAGCTCCACTTCCCCGCCCGCTCCCCATAACCCCTTATCTCCTTATCGTTTAAGAAACTGTCTATTTCTGTCTTAAATTTATTCAATGTCCCAGCTTCCTCAGCTCTCTTGAGGCAGCGAATTCCACAGACTTACAACCCTCTGAGAGAAGAAATTTCTCCATCTCAGTTTTAAATGGGTTGCCCCTTATTCTAAGATCATGCCCTCTAGTTCTCGTCTCCCCCATCAGTGGAAAGATCCTCTCTGCATCCACCTGGTCAAGCCCCCTCATAATCTTATACGTTTCGATAAGATCACCTCTCAATCTTCTGAATTCCAATGAGTAGAGGCCCAACCTACTCAACCTTTCCTCATGTCAACCCCCTCATCCACGGAATCAACCTTGTGAACCTTCTCTGAACTGCCTCCAAAGCAAGTATATCCTTTCGTAAATATGGAAACCAAATCTGCACGCAGTATTCCAGATGTGGCCCTGTATAACTGTAGCAAGACTTCCCTGCTTTTATACTCCATCCCCTTTGCAATAAAGGCCAAGATACCATTGGCCTTCCTGATCACTTGCTGTACCTGCATACTATCTTTTTTTGTTTCATGCACAAGGTCCCGCTGCACTGCGGCACTTTGCAATCTTTCTCCATTTAAATAATAACTTGCTCTTTGATTTTTTCCTGCCAAAGTGCATGACCTCACATTTTCCAACATTATATTCCATCTGCCAAAATTTGCCCACTCACTTAGCCTGTCTATGTCCTTTTGCAGATTTTTTGTGTCCTCCTCACACATTGCTTTTCCTCCCACCTTTGTATCGTCAGCAAAATCGGCTACGCTACACTCAGTCCCTTCTTCCGTCATTAATATAAATTGTAAATAGTTGGGGTCCCAGCACTGATCCCTGCAACACCCCACTAGTTACTGGTTGCCAACCAGAGAATGAACCATTTATCCCGACTCTCAGTTTTCTGTTAATCAGCCAATTCTCTATCCATGCTAATATATTACCCCCAACCCCGTGAACTTTTATCTTGTGCAGTAACCTTTTATGTGGCACCTTGTCAAATGCCTTCTGGTAGGCCATCCACTGGTTCCCCATTATCCACCCTGTTCGTTATATCCTCAAAGAACTCCAGCAAATTTGTCAAACATGACTTCCCCTTCATAAATCCATGCTGACTCTGCCTGACCGAATTTTGCTTTTCCAAATGTCCTGCTACTGCTTCTTTAATAATGGACTCCAACATTTTCCCAACCACAGATGTTAGGCTAACTGGTCTATAGTTTCCTGCTTTTTGTCTGCCTCCTTTTTTAAATAGTGGTGTTACATTTGCAGTTTTCCAATCTACTGAGACCTCCCCAGATCCAGGGAATTTTGGTAAATTACAACCAATGCATCCACAATCCCTGCTGCTACTTCTCTTAAGACCCTAGGATGCAAGCCATCAGGTCCAGGGAATTTATCTGCCTTTAGTCCCATTATCTTACTGAGTACCACCTCCTTAGTGATTGTGATTGTGTTAAGTTCCTCCCGCCCTATAGCCATTAGACTATCCACTGTCGGAATATTGTTATTGTCCTCTACTGTAAAGACTGATACAAAATATTTGTTCAGAGTTTCTGCCATCTCCATGTTCCCCATTACTAATTCCCCGGTCACGTCCTCTAAGGGACCAACATTTACTTTAGCCACTCTTTTCCTTTTTATATACCTGTAGAAACTCTTGCTATCTTTTTTTATATTTTGTGCTAGTTTACTTTCATAGTCTATCTTCCCTTTCTTAATCACTCAGATTTGAAAAATTGGGGCTGTTTACAATTCTGAAAGAATGCGATGGGGTAGATCGAAGCTGACTGTTTCCAATATTTGAGGGATCAAGATCAAGGGGGCCATAGATACAAGATTAAATGTAAATGTGCTTACATGGAGTTACATTCAATGTACAGCACAGAAACAGACCATTTTGCCCAAATGGTTTGAGCTCCACACGAGCCTCCTCCCACCCTATTTCATCTATCCCTATCAGCATATCCTTCTATTCCTCCCTCCCTCATGTACTTATCTAGTTTCCACTTAAATGTGTATATGCTATTCGCCTCAGCCATTCCATGTGGTAGCAAGCTCCACAATCTGACCACTCTTTCGGTAAAGAAATGCAGAACTACTTGCTCACATGGAGGGTAAACACCACATGGACTGATTGGACCGAATGCCCTGTTGTATTTTTCTATGTCTAAATATTGTTAATTGTCCATTCTGTGAGCACAAAGTCTAATCTTGTCTGGGAAAAGTTCAGATATCTTTCAATTGAACAAAAATGTGTTAAATTTACTAACTTACAAACTTACAAACTACCATCTCCAGCACAGTAGAAAAATCTGCCAAAGCTCAACCTCACGGGTGAAATTAACTCTATTTTCTCTGAGTACAGTACACTCTCCACTGTTAACCTCACTGAGATGATCGACACCATTTTTCACCTCAGTTTCCATTGTCAAAAAAGAAGAGAGGCATTCAAACACTGGAACTAGTGTAGAGAAGAGCCACAAAACTTAAACCCAGTGTTAGGTGTCTTGAGTTATGTGAAAAGACTAGAGAAACATTGGGGGAGAAATTCGCAATGTTTGCACCTCCTATTAGCTCCCCGGGGATGCTAACGGGGCGCAAACAATTTCTTGTGCAGGGCCATTACTGCCTCTCGCGAAATTCCACGGGAATTTGCAGAGGCGCATAACCAGTAGTGTACCGGGCCACTGCGCCGGTGATGATGACTCATCGCCATGTGCAGGGACCTATTTTCACCCCGGAGCGGAAATTCTGTAGCGCCCTGTTAGCACCCCCAGGGGAGACAGCGCCAGCTTCGGGGTCGTGAACTGGGCCGCACTCTGCTCGCGGGGCGAAAATTAAAGGAGAGGTCCGGTGCCAACATTTTGAAAAATGGCTGATTTACAGGTCGCGGCCTTTCCCTCCTGAAATCGCGGGGTTCCTGGCGCGATGTTGCAGCCTGGTACTCCGCTTCTGTTCCGGGCTGCTGCCACGACATCCCGTTACCCCCGTGTTGAAGTGGTGGCCCTTCACCCAATTGCAGATCTTGCAATGTGCCGTCCCCTTTCATGGAAGGGGAGGGCTTTGTGCTCCTGGCCAGTGCTACGCAGTGCTCCACGTAGTGCTAGAAAATTCCCGCGCTTAGCGCCCCGGTCCTGCCCCCGAGAGGAAGTGGAGCACCTGAAATTGTGCTCCACTTCCTCTCGGGGGCGGTAACCCCAATTTTGCGGCCGGGGGAGACTTCCACGCCGGGCTCTGGATGTCCCGCCTCGCCTCGGTTACCGCCCCCAAACGGGCCGTAAACTGAATTTCGACCCCTTGGGCTTTTCAGCTTGGAAGGAAATGTCTGAGAGGTGACCCTATATTAGATTGTTAATAATATAGAAAAGGAAAACACAGAATATTAAATTAAACTGTGGGAATAGAACTACGGGACATTAGTTCAAATCTGTAAAAGACCATTTTAGGATCATTTCACAAAAATGGCAGACAATTTGAAACGGTTAAATTGGCCAACCCTACTGGGTGATGATGAGACCGATGTAGAATACAAATGGAAAATTCTTAAGAACAAGATAAAAAATGTGGAAGACAAATATGTACTCAAGTGTGGTAAGAACAAGCCAAGGTGCTTGACAGGTTATGTACAAAGACAAGTAAGATGTCAATAGAAATGTTTCCATCAATTAAAGGCATCTAATACTCAACTAAACAGAGTTGAGTACAAGGAACAGCTGAAGAAAACAAAGGGTGCTATTAGATCAGCAAAAAGGCTAATGGAAAAGAGGATCATAGACATTTGTAGAAATAATGGGAAAAGCTTTTTCAGTTATGTGAAGAGTCAGAGAATTATCAAAGACTGTATTGCACCATTGAAGAATGTTCAAGGACAGATTATGAAGGACTCACTGGGTGTGGCATTGGTCTTCACTCTTGAAGATGATGCTCGACTATTAGAATTGAATCCTTTTAATAATAAAACATGTAGTATTAAATTAGATGAACATTTTGTTTTAGAAAGTAGTAAATAGATAGAGCAGCCGGGCCGGATGATATCCACCTGAGGGTCCTCAGGGAGATGAGACAGGTGCTGTGGAAGCCCCTAGCCAGTATTTATAATAGCTCACTGCACCCTGGGATGGTTCGCTTAGACTGGAAGGAGGCTAATGTAGTCCCCATCTTTTAAAGATGGCCCATTAGTTTGACTTCAGTAATAGGAAATATGCTTGAGGGAATTATTAGGGATGCAATATATGATTGCTTGGATAGAGAGAGATATATTGGGGACACCCACTATAGGTTCATAAAAAGGTCATGTCTTACAAATTTTTTGAAGAAGTTATGCAATTGTTGGATGAGGGAAACCCAGTAGATTGTCTGCTTAGACTTCCAAAAAGCTTTTGATAAGGAACCATGCAAGAGGCTTCTCTATAAGATTGGAGCCTCTGGTATTAGTGGTAATATATTGAGCTGGATTCAGAACTGGCTGGCAGGATGGAGGCAAAAAGTAGTTATAGATGGATTTGGATCTGTTTGGAGACTGGTCACCAGCGGTGTCGCGCAGGGATTGTTGCCCTTTACTTCTTTTATTAATGACCTGGATGTAGGTGTTGGGGGTATTATCTGCAAATTTCCAGATGATCTGTGCTAGTGTTAGGACTGTAGACGATGCTCATTTGCTTCAGGCGGAACTTAATGTGTTGGGAGATTGGGCTCATGACTGGCAAATGATGTTTAACTTGGATACGTGCTGTGTTATGCATGTGGGCAGGTCGAATGCTCAACATACATACAACCTTCAGGAAAAAGCATTAAAGAAAGTGGATACATCTCTAATTGTTCATAGGCAGTCCCTTGGACTTGCTTCCACTCTTAAAATGAGTCCTTAGGTGGCTGAACAGTCCAATACAAGAGCCACAGTCCCTGTCACAGGTGGGACAGATAGATGTTTAGGGTAAGGGAGGGTGGGATAGGTTTGCCACACACTCTTTCTGCTGTCTGCGCTTGATTTCTGCATGCTCTCGGCGATGGGACTCGAGGTGCTCAGCGCCCTCCCGGATGCACTTCCTCCATTTAGGGCGGTCCTTGGCCAGGTACATGAGCAATGCCATGAATCGATAGTTAGAGCAAATAGGGTGTTGGATGCATTCATAGGACATGAGTAGAAAACGAGGCATACTGTTCTGTTCTTGTACGAGACCTTGGTCAGGCCTCACTTGGAATACTGTGTCCAGTTTTGGTCTCCTCACATGGTGGGTGATGTTTTGGAAAGGGTGCAGAGGAGGGCTACGAGAATAATTCCCAGTATAAAGCATTTTAGTTATCAAGATAGGCTAAAAGAGTGAGGACCCTACACTTTAGAGAAGCATAGACTTAGGAGTGATCTGATTGAAGCTGATAAGAGGCTGAAGGGACTAGATTGTGTTCTAGATTGTGACAGTTTGTTCTAAGTAAATAGGTTAGGGAGAACCAGGGGTCACAATTTTAAGTTGTGTAAGGCTAGATCTAGGTTAGACATCAGGAGGTGGTTCTTTTCCCAGAGAATAGTGGACCTTTGGAGCAGGCTGCCATCTTGTGCGGTAGATATTGATTTGCTGAATTTCTTCAAGTGAGAGCTGGACCTGTTTCTGGCTGGGGCAGAGATCACCTCTTACAGAAGGTAGGTACTGCAGGGAATTCAGGACAAGAGTGATCTCCTGGACAAGTTTCGATCACCTAGATAGGTCGAGATGACTTTCCCAGATTTTTTTTACTCAATTGGCCTGAGTTTTTTAATCTGTTTTTTTGCCTCTCCCAGGAGGTCACATGGTTCCATGTGGGGTGGGGAGTTTATATGTTGTGATACACAAGATATTGCAATTGTGTGGGACAAGCTGGATGGATCAGAGGGCCTTTACCTGTTTGTCATTGCTCAAATGTTTGTATGTTCGTATATCTTGAAATTCTTCACACAAAGATTCCAGATAGAGTAGGGGAGGCAAAACCCTGAAATCATTTCAGAATCAAGTTGAACGCACAATTGAATGGTGTTAGAAACCCTCTGGATGGATGAATTAAGATTGCCTTCCTCATCTTTAATTATCTTGCGATCTTTCCAGATTTTGAGAAACCTAGTTGTGCATTCTGCCGATTGCCCTCCTTTGTTAAGTTCAATTTAAAAAAAACGCCTCATACCTTTCGATTCCCAGTTCTGACAAAGGACAACATCCATAACTCTAAAATAAAAATGGAAAATGCTAGAGCCAAATAGCAGGTCAGCAGGTCAGACCTGAAATGTTAACTTTGTTTCACTCTCCACAGATTCTGCCTGACCAGCATTTTATGTTTTTTATTTCAGATTTCAAGCATCTGCATTTTTTTTTAAACCCTTAAGCTGAATGTGTCTACTGATTGTCCTGCTGCATATTTCCTGTTTTATTCCATTTCTTTTTTGTCTGATTACCATAATCTCCATTTGCTTTTATCTTACAAAAGTGTTAATTTGTTGGCAAAATATCACTGATGTGAACTCTCTCAATGCCTGCTCGTCGAGAGTGCTCACCGAGGGCTCTGTTCTAACAGGCAGCATGTAAGTTGACTCAGTGGGTGGCACTCTCGCTTCTGAGTCAGAAGGTTGTCGGTGCAAGTCCCACTCCACGTAATCCAGGCTGACACTCCCAGTGCAGTACTGAGGGAATTGCTGCATTTCAGAGTTGCTGCCTTTTGGATGAGACATTAAACCGAGGCCCTATTTACTCTCTCAGGTGGACATAAAAGATCCCATGGCACTATTTTGAAGAAAAGCAAGGGAGTTCTTCCCAGTGTCCTAGCCGATATTTATCCCTCAACCAACATCAATGTTGGCCTGAGTTTTTGAATGTTTTTTTGCCTCTCCTAGGAGATCACATGGTTCCGTGTGGGGTGGGGAGTTTATATGTTGTGATACACAAGGTATTGCAATTGTGTGGGACAAGCTGGACGGACCAACATCACTTACCTCGTCATTATTACATTACTGTTTGTGGGATCTGGCTGTGCACAAGTTGGCTACCAACGGTGACGACACTTCAAAAGTACTTCATTGGCTATAAAGCATTTTGGGATGTCCTGAACAGTCCAAGGGTTTTCTCTCTAGTCTGTGTTGAGTTAGCGAATCTTTGCTGGGGTGTTGGCAGGGGTGCTACAAATGGCGTTAGAATCATAGAAGTTTACAGCATGAAAGGAGGCCATTTCAGCCCATTAGGCCCAAGTTTCGGGCCGCGCCTAGAACGGCGCAGCCCCGACCTGGACGCCCGTTTTTCGCGCCACAAAGTGCGCCTAAAAAAAACTTACAGATTCTCCGGCTCCCTGCAGGTCCTCTGCAGCTGGGCGCGGCGCAGCACAAGCTGTGGGGGGCGGAGCTAGGTCCCTGCGCTGAAAACAGTGCTGGGACCTCTGCACATGCGCGCTACAGTAGGCGCGCATGTGCAGTAGCTCCAGGCGCCCAAAACTGTGTGGGAGGGGCCCGAAGCACGCAGCCCCTAGCCCTGGCCGAATGGCCTCACTGGGGCTGCGTGCTTAAGGCTGCCTCCAACGCCCAGCTCCTGCTTCCTCCCGACCCGACTCAACTCCCGCTTCCCCACCCGCCCCCGGACCGGACCCGACCCCGACACCGACCCGACTCCCGCTCCCCCCCTCCCCCGCCCCCGGACCGGACCGGACCCGACCCCCCGGACTGCACCCAACCTGCGCTCCCCCCCACCCCCCACCCGACCTGACCCCCCACCCGACCTGACCTCACTCTCCCTCCCTCCTGACCCGAACCGAACCGACCTCCCTCCCACCACCCCCCCCGACCCAACCCGCGCTCCTGACCCCGGACCCCGGACCCCGGACCCGACCCGACCCAACGCCACCTACCTGTAAATCTGGTGCTGGGGCCGGCCCTGCCCGAAGACTGGTGCCGGGCCCGTTCAGCCTCCCTCCCCCTTCTCCTCCCCCCCCCCCCACCTTTCTCCTTTCCCCCCCTTCTCCTTTCCCCCCCTTCTCCTTTCTCCCCCCTTCTCCTTTCACCCCCTTCTCCTTTCACCCCCTTCTCCTTTCACCCCCTTCTCCTTTCCCCCCCTTCTCCTTTCCCCCCTTCTCCTTCCCCCCTTCTCCTTTCCCTCCCCTCTCCTTCCCCTACTCCCCCTCTTCTCTTTCCCCTTCTCCTCTCCCCCCCTTCCTCTCCCCCCCTTCCCCCCCTTTCCCCTTCTCCTCCCCCCCCTTTCCCCTTCTCCTCCCCCCTTCCCCTCTCCCCCTTCCCCTTCTCCTCTCCCTTCCCCTCCTCCTCCTCCCCCCTTCCCCGTCTCCTTCTCCTCTCCCCCTTCTCCTCCCCCTTCTCTCCTCCTTCTCTCCCCCCCTCCCCTCCCCCCTCCCCTTCTCCCCCTTCCCTCCCCCTTCTCCCCCTTCCCTCCCCCTTCTCCCCCATCCCTCCCCCTTCCCTCCCCCTTCTCCCTCTTCCCTCCCTCTTCTCCCCCATCCCTCCCCCTTCTCCCCCTTCCCTCCCCCTTCTCCCCATCCTTCCCCCTTCCCTCCCTCTCCCTCTGCCTCCCTCCCTCCCCTCCCCCTGTCCCCCTCTCTCCCTCTACCCCCCCCCTCCCCCTCCCCTCGCTGTCAGAAACACAGACACTGACAGACAGTGAGAGACACACACAGACAGACAGACAGAGAGATAGAGACACTGACAGAGACGAGACACACTGGAGGGGGGGTGGGGGGTGGGGGGTGGTGGAATCCCAGCACGCTGTTGGAGGGCTCCCGGTGCTGCAGTCGGTAAGTAGAAAATGTTTTATTTATTGATTTAAAAAAAAAAATTATAATTTTTTTTTGATTGATTTATTGGTTGATTTATTGATGTTTTTATCATTTATTATTGATGATGGCTCTTTATTTGTAAAACTGAAGTGTTTAATGTTTGTAAACTTCCCTTTAAACCCCACCCCCCCCAATTCCCTACGCCTGATTTGTAACCTACGCCTGATTTTGTAAAGTGTAGACAAGGTTTTTTCGAGCGTACAAAAATCTTCACTTACTCCATTCTAAGTTAGTTTGGAGTAAGTTTTCACTGCCGAAACTTTGAAATCAGGCGTAAGTGGCCGGACAGCCCCCTTTTGAAAAAAAAATTCTGTTCCAAAGTGAAACTGTTCTAACTGACTGGAACTGGAGCAAACTAAATGCCGAGAATTAGAATTTCTAAGATTCTCCGTTCTACACCAGTTGCTCCAAAAAATCAAGAGCAACTGAGGCCGAAACTTGGGCCCATTGTTTCTGTGCCAGCCAACAAGAGGCTATCCAGCGTAATCCCACTTTCCAGCTCTTGGTCCGTAGCCCTGTAGGTTACGGCACTTCAAGTGCACATCCAAGTACTTTTTACCTGTGGTGAGGGTTTCTGCCTCTACCACCCTTTCAGGCAGTGAGTTCCAGACCCCCAAACCCTCTGTGTGAAGAAATTTCCCCTCAAATCCCCTCTAAACCTTCTACCAATTACTTTAAATTTATGCCCCCTGGTTGTTGACCCCTCTTCTAAGGGAAATAGGCCCTTTCTATCCACTATATCTAGGCCCCTCATAATTTTATAAACCTCAATGAAGTCTCCCCTCAGCCTCCTCTGTTCCAAGAAAAACAAACCCAATCTGTCCTCATAGCTAAGATTCTTCACTCCTGGCAACATCCTCGTAAATCACCTCTGTACCCTCTCCAGTGTAACCACATCCTTCCTGTAATGCGGTGACCAGAACTGCACGCAGTACTCTAGCTGTGGCCGAACCAGTATTTATACAGTTCAAGCATAACCCCCCATGCTCTTATATTCTATGCCTCGGCTAATAAAGGTAAGCATTCCGTATGCCTTCTTAACAACCTTATCGACCTGGCCTGCTACCTTTAGGGATCTGTGGACATGCACTCCAAGGTCCCTTTGTTCCTCTACACTTCTCAGTGTCCTACCGTTTAATGTGTATTCCCTTGCCTTGTTAGCCTTCCCCAAATGCATCACCTCATACTTCTCCAGATTAAATTCCATTTGCCACTGTTCTGCCCACCTGATCAGTTGATTGATATCTTCCTGCAGTCCGCAGCTTTCTTCTTCATTATCAACCACACAGCCTATTTTTGTATCATCTGCAAACTTCTTAATCATACCCCCTATATTCAAGTCTAGATCATTGATGTATACCACAAAAAGCAAGGGACCTAGTACTGAGCCATGCAGATCCCCACTGGAAACATCCTTCCAGTCACAAAAACATCCATCAACCATTTGCTTCCTGCCTCTGAGCCAATTTTGGATCCAACTTTCCACTTTGCCCTGGATTCCACGGGCTTTTACTTTCGTGACCAGTCTGCCATGTGGGACCTTATCAAAAGCTTTGCTGAAATCCATATACATTACATCATACTCACTGCCCTCATCGATCCTCCTGGTTACCTCCTCAAAAAATTCAATCAAGTTAGTCAGACACGACCTTCCCTTAACAAATCCACGCTGACTGTCCCTGATTAATCTGTGTCTTTCTAAATGTAGATTTATCCTGTCCTTCAGCATTTTTTCCAATAATTTTCCCACTACTGAGGTTAGGCTGACTGGCCTGTAATTACTCAGTCTATCCCTTTCTTCCTTCTTAAACAAAGGTACCACATTAGCTATCCTCCAGTCCTCTGGCACCATACCTGAAGCCAGAGAGGATTGGAAAATGATAGTCAGAGCCTCTACTATTTCCTCTTTTACTTCGCTTAACAGCCTGGGATACATTTCATCTGGGCCTGGGGACTTATCCACCGCAAAGCTGCTAAACCCTTTAATAACTCCTCTCTCAACTATGTTTCACACTCCTCCTCCTCGATAGCAGTGTCTGCATCACCCCTCTCTTTTATGAAAACAGACACAAAGTATTCACTAAGAACCATACCCACATCTTCCGCCTCCACACACAGATTACCCTCATGGTCTCTAATAGGCCCTACCATTTCTTTAGTTATCCTCTTGCTCTTAATATATTTATAAAACATCTTTGGGTTTTCCTTGATTTTACTTGTCAAGAATTTTTCATGCTCTTTGTTTGCTTTCCTAATATCCCTTTTAATTTTATCCTGGACTTTCTATACTCCTCTTGAGATTCTGTAGCATATAGCCCTCAGTATCTGTCATAAGCTTCCCTTTTTTTCTTTATCCTACCCTGTATGTCCCTAGACATCCAGGGGGCTCTCGATTTGTTAGTCCCACCCTTTTTCTTCCTTGAATGCCTCCCACTGCTCTGACACTGATTTACCTTCAAGTAGCTGTTTCCAGTCCACTATGGCTAAATCACCTCTCAGCTTAACAAAGTTGGCTTTTCCCCAATTTAGAACTTTTATTCCTGGTCTGTCCTTGTCCTTTCCCATAACTACCTTAAATCTAACTGATTTAGGCCACTAGCACCTAAATGCTCTCCCACTGATATTCCTTCCACCTACCCAGCTTCATTCCCGAAAACTAAATCCAGAACCGCCCCCTCCCGTGTTGGGCTTGCTACATACTGGCTAAAAAAGTTCTCTTGAATGCATTTTAGGAATTCTGCACCTTCTATACCCTTCACACTAATTTTGTCCGAGTTAATATTAGGGTAGTTGAAATCCCGTACTATTACTCCCCTCTAGTTTTGCACTTCTCAGAAATTTGCCAACATATTTGCTCTTCTATCTCACTCTCACTGTTTGGGGATCTATAGTACACACTCAGCTGTGTAATCATCCCTTTTTTCTTTTTCAGTTCGACCCATATGGCCTCGTTTGATGATCCCTCTAACATATCATCCCTCCTCACAGTTGTAATAGTTTCTTTAATCAATACTGCAATCCCCCCCTCCCTTTTTACCCCCCTCTCTATCCCGTCTGAAATTCCTGTAACCAGGACTGTTGAGCTGCCATACCTGCCCCTCTTTTAGCCATGTCTCTGTAATAGCTATAATATCATACTCCCACGTGTCTACCTGTGCTCTCAGTTCATCTGCCTTATTCGCCATACTCCTTGCATTGAAGTATATACCATTTAGTACAGCCAGACCTCCTTGATGACTACTTTCTAGCCCTTGTTTCCTCTGTCCTTCAAACTCTCTTTCTACATTCTTGCTTTCCAATTCTCCCTACTGAATCTATTCTCAGGTCCCCATCCCCCTGCCAAGCTAGTTTAAACCCTCCCCAACACCACTAGCAACTCCCCCCGCCGCCCACGAGGATATTGGTCCCGGCTCTGTTGAGGTGCAACCCATCCGGCTTGTACAGGTCCCACCTCCTCCAGAAGCGATCTCAATGCCTCAGGAATCTAAAGCCCTCCCTCCTGTACCATCTCTCTAGCCACGCGTTTATCTGCTCTATCTTCCTATTTCTGTACTCACTAGCTTGTGGCACCAGGAGTAATCCAGAGATTACTACCTTTGAGGTCCTGCTTTTTTAATCTCACTCCTAGCTCCCTAAACTCTGCCTGCAGGACCTCATCCCTCTTTCTACCTGTCATTGGTCCCGATATGGACCACGACCTCTGGCTGTTCACCCTCTCCCCCAAGAATGTCATGCAGCAGCTCAGTGACATCCTTGACCCTGGCACCAGGGAGGCAACATACCATCCTGGAGTCACGTCTCCGGCTGCAGAAACGCCTGTCTGCTCCCCTGACTATTGAATCTCCTACCACTATAGCTCTTCCATTCTTCTTCTTCCCCCCGTGTTAGGGGCAGAAAAATCAGCCAGAATTCCTGATGGCTTTCCTTCTCAAAAAATTTTTGGATTTTGAGTGAGGTCAGGATTGAACTTGGCTTCAATGCTTCCCACGGTAGTCCTAACTTGCACAAAGTCTCGCTCACCCACATTGGCTTCCAGTTAAACACTGCCTCGATTTCAAAATTCTCAGCCTTATTTTCAAATCCCTTCATGGCTTTGCCCCTCCCTACCTGTGTAATCTCCTCCAGCTGCACAACCCCCCGAGATGTCTGCGCTCCTCTAATTCTGCCCTCTTGAGTATCCCTGATTATAATCACTCGACCATTGGTGGTTGTGCCTTCTATTGCCTAGGCCCCAAGCTCTGGAACTCCCTGCCTAAACCACTTTGTCTCTCTACCTCTCTTTCTTCCTTCAAGACGCTCCTTAAAACCTACTTCTTTGATCAAGCCCTGCACTAATTTCTACTCATGTGGTCAAATTATTTTTATAAAATCTCATAATACTCCTGTGAAGGACCTTGGGACGTTTCACTATGTTAAAGGTGCTATATAAATAATACAAGTTATTATTGTTGTTGTAGGATAATGTACCTGTATATACTGTAAATACTGTATAGGCTCATGCTTGAAGAATGGCAATTTGGGCAAGGTATCAGAGAGCGCTTGGCACCAATGGAATTGATCCTGATACTGATGGTGATCAGAAGGCTGAAATGTAATTACGATGGTCTATTTTTAACGTTCTTTCCCTCCCAGTCTTCTCCCCTTCTCTCATCAAAGCAGTAATTCATGCTGGAATAATGTTCTGCCAGTGCCAGCAGCCCATTGGTATCTTGCCCAGTGGCCGCTTTATATGTTTGAGATTTGAAGCTGTAGGATACCACAGCCTGGCCCCAATGCTATTCATAGGGGGTCAATCAATAACAATCAGGGATGGGAACCCTCGACAAATTATCTCCTCCTTAGATAATGACACTGAAGCCAATTGAAGCACCTCTTCTTCCACGCCACACCCACATCCCAAGAAAAAAATGAGAAAAAAAACACCTTAGGTCAGCTAACGCAGCTCAGGTCATCTCTGAAGTCTTCTGGTCTGTATGGCTGAGCTAAACACTACCTTTACAATGCAAAAGTAAAATACTGCAGATGCTGGAATCTGAAATAAAAACAGAAAATGCTGGAAATTTCAGCAGGTCAGGCAGCATCTGTGGAGAGAGAAACAGATGTACGTTTCAGGTCGCTGACCCTTCTTCAGAACTACCTTTACAATGCTTTGGTCTAAGTTATTATTTCTCTCTTCACCATCATTATCTTTCTTGAGCATATCTGTCCTTGCTGTCAGCCTTGGCCCAGCGGTAGCACTCTCACTTCTGCATTAGAAAGTTGTGGATTTAAGCCCCACTCTCAAGACTTGAGCACATAATCTAAGCTGACACTCCTAGTGCAGTACTGAGAGAGTGCTGCACTGTTGGAGGTGCCGTCTTCTGGATGAGACGTTAAGCTGAGGTCCCGTCTGCACTCTTAGGTGGATGTATAAGATCCCATGGCAGTGACGGCACTATTCAAAGAACAGAACAGAGAGTTCTCCCGGTGTCAAGGCCAATATTTATCTCTCAACCAACATCATGAAAACAGGTTAACTGCTCATTATATCATTGCTGTTTGTACGACCTTGCCGCTGCGTTCACTGGTTATAAAGTACTTTTGGGCATTCTGAGGATGTGAAAGACGCTATATTAATGCAATTTCTTTCTTTCTTATGTTTTCCTGATATAGGCAATTACTCACGTCAGAGATGGGCGACTTGAATTCCCCATCAACTTATCAGGCAAACACTGCTAAGGAAGAGACCATGCTGCAATATGCTGAAAATTTTAGACGACAGTACATATACCTATACCCGGACAGAAAGCCTCTGCTTCTTAGCCCACTCAATGAATGTCGAGTTCAGGTATTTATTTTCCTGAGTACCAATGGCAAGAAACAAAGAATGGATAGACTGATAGATAATACATTCTTGCTTTCTTTTTTCCTAACAAGAGAACAGCCAAACTTTTGCATTGTTCAATTTCGTTCCCTCTTCTCCTGAAAGCACTGACTCCTCCACATACACAGTTCCATAGGTGCTCACCCAAGTGTCCATGCTGCATGTGCACGTCAATGCGGTGAGTGTTATCTGAACATTTGTCCGTGGGGAGCATCACCACAGAGTTCCATACTGTCATTATGTTTCATCCACACATACTATCCATTAGGGGTCTCTTGATAGAGCTCATCAACGGAAACTCTGGTTGAGCTTTGTTTCTTTCCTAGGCAAGAGACACTGAGGCTTGTAGTGCTGAGATCAAGTAATTCAGCACAGATCCTGGATTAAACCTGGGACCTTTTCACGCGGCTGAATAACTCACAGAGTGCTGCATTTACCCGTTGAACCAGTCGTGAAATTAAAAATAATGATTAACAAATAATGTAGCATTTCATCATGTATGCTGACCATCGATTTCTGTATTATTATGCATTACCATGTTGACAGAATCGTCTGCAACTGCTTACTGAGGGTGTATTCCAGCTTCTCCCAAGTCAAAGCCAGACTGGGAGGTAGGCAGGATTTGGACAGGTCAGGGAGTGGGATCATTCCTTGCTTTCTGATGCTTATCTTACTGATGATGAAAATGGATTGATAACCTAACTAACTGATACCTTCATGTCATAAGACACTAAAGGAAAGTGGAAAAATGGCCTTCAGTTTGTCTTTGAATGTCCACTTTACATTTTAGAATTAATTATACAGACAGGCCACTCAAACACTCACGGTGAGTCGGAGGTTGCGCTGTATGACAACACTATGGATTTTCCGCTCTTCTCCGCTCCGTTTGTTGCCGCAGAGCGGCGGCAATGGTGGCGGTGAGATGTTTTGGTCGGGTGGTCAGCCTCCAGCGCCCCGCAGCGATCCTCGGGTCCGGTTTTGCGGTGGCATGGAGCAGGAAGATCTGCGCCGGTGAGCAACGGTCCTGGTTGCGACCCCGTCGCGAGTTTGGGCTCCTGCCCGACCCGTCCACTCAAAAGCACACCCCACAATGACCGCCTGGGAAATCAGGGCGGTCCAACCATCCTATTGGCGAAGAGCTGAGTAATGGACTCCTGAGGTTAGTGTGATTGTTTTTTCTATTAATTTTTGTTAGCGTGGGCAATGTTTTGTTAATGTTTTTGTGGGGTTTTTTAAGTTTCCTCCTCCCCCAGACGTTTATTGGAGCGCTCCCGGACCAGCTCTTTAGATCAGAGTTTCCCATCCTAGCACCCAAGAGAGGTGTACTACGCCTCCCTCAGTACTGCGCCCCCCCGTCACAGGGCCCAGCTGCCCAAGCTTATCAACTGAGGTGCAAACTATTCCCGGCCACTAACTTTCACGCCCCGCTGCCATTATTGTCCCAAAAACACAAAAGCTTAAAATCCAGCCCCTAGGGATATTCATGCCATGCAGAGATTAATGTTTAGGCCTCTGAATTGCATTGACTGGAGAAGATAAATTTTGTTTTTATTGTTGGCATTCTAGGATTTTGCTCCTAGAATGGAGGGGTTTTAACTGAGTAAATAGAGAAATTGTTTCCACTGATAGATGTAACCAGAGGACACAAATTTAATGTAATTGGCAAAAGAACCAGAGGGGAGATGAGTAGAATTATTTTTACGCAGCGAGTTGTTATAATTCGGAATGCACTGCCTGAAAGGGTGGTAGAAGCAGATTCAATAGTAACTTTCAAAATCGGTTAAATTCTTTAAGGGGGAAAGAATGCAGGACTATGGGGAAAGAGCAGTGGAGTGCGACTAGTTGGATAGCTCTTTAAAAGATCCAGCACAGGCATGATGGAATGAATGGCCCCCTTTCTTTGCTCGATGATTCTATGATTTTCAACATTGCTTAAGGGATCGAATTCTGCAACTTTGTCCATTATTCTGTGAAAACTGTAAATGAATTTATTTTTTGTACATTCTTTTACCTATTATGTATTTAATGTGTATCCCTTACCATTTTTAAAGCTGAGAATATCATCATCATAGGCAATCCCTCGGAGTCGAGGATGATTTGCTTTCACATTAAAAATGAGTTCTCAGGTGATTGAAGAGTCCAATGCGGGACCTACAGTCTCTGTCACAGGTGGGCAGACAGTGGTTGGAGGAACGGGTGGATGGGGTGCCTGGGTTGCCACACGCTCCTTCCACTGCTAACACTTGACTTCAGCTTGCTCTCGGCGAAGAGACTCAAGGTGTTCAGCGCCCTCCCGGATGCTTTTCCTCCACGTTGGGCTGTCTTGGGCCAGGGATTCCCAGGTTTCGGTGGGGATGTTACATTTTTTCAAGGAGGCTTTGAGGATGTCCTTGAAGTGTTTCCTCTGCCCACCTGGGGCTCGCTGGCTATGTCGGAGCTTCGAGTAGAGCACTTGTTTTGGGAGTCTCGTGTCAGGCATGCGGACGATGTGGCTCATCCAGCAGAGCTGATTGAGCGTGGCCAATGCTTCGATGCTGGGGATATTGGACTGAGCGAGAATACTGACGTTGGTGCACCTATCCTGCCAATGGATTTGCAGGATCTTGCAGCGGCAGCGTTGGTGGTACTTCTCCAGTGTTTTGAGGTGCCTGCTGTATATAGGCCATGTCTATGAGCCATATAGGATAGCAGGTATCATAGAAACATAGAAACATAGAAACATAGAAAATAGGTGCAGGAGTAGGCCCTTCTAGCCTGCACCGCCATTCAATGAGTTCATGGCTGAACATTCAACTTCAGTACCCCATTCCTGCTTTCTCGCCATACCCCTTGATCCCCCTAGTAGTAAGGACCTCATCTAACTCCTTTTTGAATATATTTAGTGAATTGGCCTCAACAACTTTCTGTGGTAGAGAATTCCACAGGTTCACCACTCTCTGGGTGAAGAAGTTCCTCCGCATCTCGGTCCTAAATGGCTTACCCCTTATCCTTAGACTGTGACCTCTGGTTCTAGACTTCCCCAACATTGGGAACATTCTTCCTGCATCTAACCTGTCTAACCCCGTCAGAATTTTATATGTTTCTATGTGGTCCCCTCTCATTCTTCTGAACTCCAGTGAATACAAGCCCAGTTGATCCAGTCTTTCTTGATAGGTCAGTCCCGCCATCCCAGGAATCAGTCTGGTGAACCTTCGCTGCACTCCCTCAATAGCAAGAATGTCCTTCCTCAGGTTAGGAGACCAAAACTGTACACAATACTCCAGGTGTGGCCTCACCAAGGCCCTGTACAACTGTAGCAACACCTCCCTGCCCCTGTACTCAAATCCCCTTGCTATGAAGGCCAACATGCCATTTGCTTTCTTAACTGCCTGCTGCACCTGCATGCCAACCTTCAATGACTGATGTACCATGACACCCAGGTCTCTTTGCACCTCCCCTTTTCCTAATCTGTCACCATTCAGATAATAGTCTGTCTCTCTGTTTTTACCACCAAAGTGGATAACCTCACATTTATCCACATTATACTTCATCTGCCATGCATTTGCCCACTCACCTAACCTATCCAAGTCGCTCTGCAGCCTCACAGCATCCTCCTCGCAGCTCACACTGCCACCCAACTTAGTGTCATCCGCAAATTTGGAGATACTACATTTAATCCCCTCATCTAAATCATTAATGTACAGTGTAAACAGCTGGGGCCCCAGCACAGAACCTTGCGGTACCCCACTAGTCACTGCCTGCCATTCTGAAAAGTACCCATTTACTCCTACTCTTTGCTTCCTGTCTGACAACCAGTTCTCAATCCATGTCAGTACACTACCCCCAATCCCATGTGCTCTAACTTTGCACATCAATCTCTTGTGTGGGACCTTGTCGAACGCCTTCTGAAAGTCCAAATATACCACATCAACTGGTTCTCCCTTATCCACTCTACTGGAAACATCCTCAAAAAATTCCAGAAGATTTGTCAAGCATGATTTCCCTTTCACAAATCCATGCTGACTTGGACCTATCATGTCACCTCTTTCCAAATGCGCTGCTATGACATCCTTAATAATTGATTCCATCATTTTACCCACTACCGATGTCAGGCTGACCGGTCTATAATTCCCTGTTTTCTACTGCTCTGTAGACCATGAGCTTGGTGGCAGGTTTGAGATCCTGGTCTTCAAACACACTCTTCCGCAGGCAACCGAAGGCTGCACAGGCACACTGAAAGCAGTGTTGGACCTCATCGTTGATGTCTGCCCTTGTTGACATTAGGTATGGAAAATGGTTCACGTTGTCCAAGGCCTCGTCATACATTTTGATAACGGTCGGTGGGCAGAGGGGTGGGCAGTGCTGTGTGGCGGGGCCAGGTTGGCAGAGGATCTTTGTTTTACGGATGTTTAGTGTAAGGCCCATTGCTCTCATATGCCTCGGTGAAGATGTTGACGATGGCTTTGAGTTCGGCCTCCGAGTATGCGCAGACGCATACTGTAGTTCAATGATGGAGGATGGGATGACCTTGGATCTGGCCTGGAGGCAGCGGAGGTTGAACAGATTCCCTTTTGTCCTGTAATTTAGCTCCATTCCAGCGGGGAGCTTGCAGAGGGTGAGATGGAGCATTGCAGCAAGGAAGATCGAGAAGAGCGTTGGTGTGATGATGCAACCCTGCTTGACCCCGGTCTGAACGTGGAATGGCTCTGTGGTGGATCCGTTGGTCAGGATCACAACTTGCATGTCATTGTGGAGCAGGTGGAGAATGGTGACAAACTTTTCAGGGCAGCTGAATCGGAGGAGGACGCTCCATAATCCCTCACAGTTGACAGTGTCAAAGGCCTTTGTGAGTTCAAAGTAGGCCACGTACAAGGATTGGTGCTATTCCCTGCATTTGTCCTCTATTTGCCTCGCGGTGAAGATCATGTCCATTCTGCCCCTTATGGGCGGAATCCGCATTGCGACTCTGGGAGAAGCTCTTCAGCCACAGGGAGAAGGCGAAGACTTACCCTGTGAACGACTGCAGGGAGACTCCTCTATAGTTACCGCAGTCGAACTTGTCACCCTTCTTGAAGATGGTCATGATTACGGCATCTCTGAGATCTCCTGGTATGCTCTCCTCCTTCCAGATAAGAAAAATGAGTTCATGAATTCGCGCCAATAGTGCTTCTCCGCCATGTTTTATTGCTTCGGCAGGGATTCCATCTGCTCTTGATGCCTTGTTGTTCTGCAGTTGTCGGATGGCCTTTCCTACCTCGTGCCACGTTGGGGTTGTGCTGGGATGGTGGCGGGTGGGATGCTGCGGGATGGAGTCGAGGACCCTCACGTCAAAGCCAGAGTCTCGGTTAAGGAGATCTTCGAAGTGCTCCTTCCAGCGGGCACTGACTGCCTCTGAAGTGCTGTAATATCAAGGAGGTGCCACTGCTGGCTACAATGACATGGAGTACAGGCTGAACTCACTGACCGGGGCAGACTGAGCTGGGTGCTCACAGATCAGCTAAACTCTGTGGTAAATGAGGAGTTTGAGATTTCTGGCCATGTGTAGACTGATCCCTGTGGCCTCGGGCAGACTGTGCTCATGTGGGTTGAACTCTCTGCCATGGATGAACTGAACTCTTTGGCCAGGAGTGGACTGAAATCTCTGTAGCCATGAATAGGCTGTATTCTTTGCCCAGGGTGACCTCAGTTCTCTGGTTGTGGGTGGGCAGAACTCTCTGTACTTTGCTGGTCTGAGGCCCATTGTGACAGTCTCTCAGTGTATGGTGTACATGCCGATAGTATGGAAGGAGCACAAATCATAAACCAGCCAGTATAAGTGAGAATGAATGAGTACAATTCTAATTTGTTTGTAATAAAAAATAATGCGGGTTTGCTAAAAAGTTCATTTTCTTTTTTTGTTAACAGAAGTTTGTAAGCACCACTCTGCGCCCAACGTTGCTACATCACGAGGAACTGTACAACTGGGATGGATGTGCCCAGTTTGTGGCTGACTTTTTAATAGTGGATTCTTTAAATCCTGTCACCGATGTGGTAAGAAGTCCGACACTACAGGAACAACACGCTCTCTGGTTGAAAGTGTCACCAATGCTAGAACAGCAGCTTCCTCAGAGAGCCACAATTTCCGACAACAAGAACTTGCTTTTTTCTGTTGTGTTTCTAACATTTGGAAAGGCAGTTCTGAGCGTTTTGAACAAAGAGTGTGTGCTAAACAGAAGGTGATGAGGGAAGATGGGGGTGTAATAACAAGGCCAAAGAGAAGGGCCTTAAGGAAAATTTTTACGGCTTGAAAGTAGATGACAAGGTAGATGTGCTGGGGTGAGTTTGAGAGGGTGTGGCACAGTGATTGAAAGAGCAGCTGCTGTTGAGGGAGCTTAGACAACGGGGAACATGGAGTTAGAAGAGCAGAGGATGCTTACAGAATAGCTCATTGCCTCCTGTTTATTTCCTTTCTCTCCAAAGTCCTTTAATGTATTGTTGCCTCCCAGATCTGTTCCCATCTTTCCCAAAACTCCATACTTGAACCCCTCCAATCAGGTTTCCGTCCTAACCACAACATTGAAACGGCCCTTATCAAAGTCACATATGACATCCTATGTGACTGTGGTAAACTATCCTTCGTCATCATTCTTGACATCCAACGAAATATTGGGAAAACCGAAGCCGTTGTCTTCTGTTCCCTAGCCACCAACTGCATCTGTCTCCCTGGCCACTGTCTGAGGTTGAACCAGATCATTGGCAACCATGGCATTCTATTCGATCCTGAAATGAGCTTCCAACTCCATCACCAAAACTGTTTATTTTCACCTCCATAACATCACCCGACTCCATCCCTGCCTCAGCTCATCTGCTGACGAAAGCCTCAAACGTTCCATATTTACCTCTCGGCTCGATTATTTCAATGCTCTCCTACCCGGCCTCCCACCTCATTTGGAAAGCAGTGACAGGATCGGTCCAAATCAGCATGGATTTATGAAAGGGAAATCATGCTTGACGAATCTTCTGGAATTCTTTGAGGATGTAACTAGCAAAGTGGACAAGGGAGAACCAGTGGATGTGGTATATTTGGACTTTCAAAAGGCTTTTGACAAGGTCCCACACAAGAGATTGTTGTGCAAAATCAAAGCGCATGGTATTGGGGGTAATGTACTGACGTGGATAGAGAACTGGTTGGCAGACAGGAAGCAGAGAGCTGGGATAAACGGATCCTTTTCAGAATGGCAGGCAGTGACTAGTGGAGTGCCGCAGGGCTCAGTGCTGGGACCCCAGCTATTTACAATATGCATTAACGATTTAGATGAAGGAATTGAGTGTAATATTTCCAAGTTTGCAGATGACATTAAACTGGGTGGTGGTGTGAGCTGTGAGGGGGACGCTAAGAGGCTGCAGGGTGACTTGGACAGGTTAGGTGAGTGGACAAATGCATGGCAGATGCAGTATAATGTGGATAAATGTGAGGTTATCCATTTTGGGGGCAAAAACACGAAGGCAGAATATTATCTGAATGGCAACAGATTAGGAAAAGGGGAGGTGCAATGAGACCTGGGTGTCATGGTTCATCAGTCATTGAAGGTTGGCATGCATGTACAGCAGATGGTGAAGAAGGCAAATGGTATGTTGGCCTTCATAGCTAGGGGATTTGAGTATAGGAGCAGGGAAGTTTTACTGCAGTTTTACAGGGCCTTAGTGAGGCCTCACCTAGAATATTGTGTTCAGTTTCGGTCTCCTAATCTGAGGAAGGACGTTCTTGCTATTTAGGGAGTGCAGCGAAGGTTCACCAGACTAATTCCAGGGATGTCTGGACTGTCATATGAGGAGAGACTGGATCAACTGGGCCTTTATTCACTGGAGTTTAAAAGGATGAAAGGGGATCTCATAGAAACGTATAAGATTCTGACAGGACTGGACAGGTTAGATGCGGGAAGAATGTTCCCGAAGTTAGGGAAGTCTAGAACCAGGGGACATAGTGTTAGGATAAGGGGTAGGCCATTTAGGACTGAGATGAGGAGAAACTTCTTCACTCAGAGAGTTGTTAACCTGTGGAATTCCCCGCCACAGTGAGTTGTTGATGCCAGTTCATTGGATATATTCAAGAGGGAGTTAGATATGGCCCTTATGGCTAAGGGGATCAAGGGGTATGGAGAGAAAGCAGGAAAGGGGTACTGAGGGAGTGATCAGCCATGCTCTTATTGAATGGTGGTGCAGGCTCCTTGTTTTCAAGTCCTTCCATGGTCTCGCCCTTATCTTTAATCTCATCCAGCCCTGCGCTCCTCCAACTGTGGTCTCTTGTGCATTCCCAATTTTCATGCCTTCAGCTGTCTCGACCCTAAGCTGTGCTATTCCTTTCTTAAACCTCTGTGCCTCTCTCTCCTCCTTTAAAACACTCCTTAAAACCTACCCCGTTGACAAAGCTTTTGGTCCCCTTACGTGCTCAGTGACTCATTTTGTTTGATACTGCTCCTGTTTAGCGCACTGGGACATTTTAGTATGTTAAAGACATCATATAAATGCAAGTTGTTGTTGTTTATTCGAATCGCATGGTTTTTTAATGATTCATTCATGCATTCAAATGTATGATCCTCGCCAGCCATTACATTTTCCCTTGTTTTCATCGTCAACCAGACTGAATATTGTCAGTTCGTCAGCCAGTTGCAACAAGCACAGCAGCATTTTAAAACTGGAAAAACCCCTGCAGAACCTCTGAGATTCTGCAGGGGTTCTTCCAGTCTCCTGCGCCTTTTGCATTGCCCAGGTTATAGGAACATATGAATTGCTAGCTGTAAAAAGACCAAGGTCCATCGAGTTCACCTTCTGCCATCCTGGAAGTCACATGATACAATGATAATGCAGTTGTTGACCAATCATAGTCACCAATCACTGTCAATTAATCTGCAACAGACCCAGACATGCCATGAGGAAAACCCTAGTGATGGAGAACATTGGGAACCAGAGGTCCAAAGTCATCTGTTCCTCCCAAGCCTGCTATACTTACCACATGTCATGTCTCAAATTACTCATATACTGGATCCCAAAATGTTATTTTCTGAAGAAATCTATCTCTTTGTATTTGAATGAATCAATATGAACTGTCTCCATCATCTCTCTAGAGAGCCTGTTCAGTATATTTACTGCTTTCTCACTAAAATAATGGTCTTGATATTTACAGGGAGGGTGCGGGGGAGTGATGGGAAATGCAACAACAACTTACATTTATGTAGTGCCTTTAATGTAGCAAAACGTCCCAAGGTGCTTCACAGGAGTGTTATAAAACAAAATTTGACACAAAAGAAGAAATTAGGGCAGATGACCAGCTTGGTCAAAGAGGTAGGTTTTAAGGAGTGTTTTCAAGGAGAAAAGGGAGATAGAGAGGCAGAGAGGTTTAGGGAAGGAATTGCAGAGCTTAGGCCCTTGACAGCTGAAGGCACGGCCAACAATGATCAAGCAATTAAAATCAGGGATGCTCAAGATGCCAGAATTAGAGGAGCGCAGATATCTCGGTGGGATGGGAGGGGGGCTAGAGGAGATTACAGAGATAGGGCATGGAGAGATTTGAAAAAAAAGATGAAAATTTTGAAATCGACGCATTGCTTAACCGTGAACCAATGTAGGCCATTGGTGATGGGTGAACGGGACTTGGTGCAAGCTAGGGCACGGGGAGCCCAGTTTTGGATGACCTCAAGTTTACGTAGTATAGAATGTGAGAGGCCAGCCAGGTGTGCGTTGGAATAATCAAGTCTAGAGATAACAAAGGCATGGGTGAAGGTTTCAGCAGCAGATGAACTGAGGCAGGGGCAGAGTCGGGCAATGTTATGGAGGTGGAAAAAGGTAGTCTTAGTTATGGCGTGGATAAGTGGTTGGAAGCTTATTTCAGACTCAAATATGACACCAAGGTTGTGAACAGTCTGGTTCAGCCTCAGCCAGGGCCAGGGATGAGGTCAGTGTCTAGAGAACGGAATTTGTGGCGGGGTCCGAAAACAATGGCTTCGGTCTTCCCAATATTTAGTTGGAGGAAGTTTCTGCTGTCGGTCAAGCAGTCTGTGAATTTAGGGAGAATGGAGAGATCGAGAGAAATGGTGTTGAGGTAGAACTGGGTGTCGTCAGTGGAACCTGATGCTGTGTTTTCTGATGATGTTGCCGAGGGGCAGCATGTAGATGTTAAATAGGAGGGGGCCAAGGTTAGATCCTTGGATACCAGAGGTAACGATGCAGGAGCAGGAAGAGAAGCAAAACCCGGCAAGGCTGGGGCCGTGAAGCTCCTGCCAGATTTAACATTATAATTTTTTTCTTCCATTTTCTATCTGGCAGCTGGCCAAATTGACAGGCTGGCTGGCTGCCGGGTGGGAAAAGCAGCAACAGGAGGCTGCAGTCGGGTATGCTTGGGGACAGTCCCTGGCAATCGGGGTGGCGTGGCGGGGGGGGCGGCGCAATCGGGGCTTAGGGTGGGAAGAAGAGGGCGGCAGTTTGGATTTGGAAAGGCCAGAGATTGGGACTTGGAGGGGTGGGGAAGGTCTGCAGTCGGGGCACGAGGGTGAGAGTGGCCGCAATCGGCAGAGAGGAGGATGAGGCTTCCTTGAGGGGTGGGGCGGGGGTTGGGGCACTCCTCCTCCTGGCCCACAAGGGGTGGAAACAAAGGCACTTACCATCCTGAGCCGGCAGCTCCACCTCCGTTTTATTGCCAAGTTTCCTGAGCACTGGGAAACCCAGCCAGCAACTGTTTTTTTAATCAGTTAAATCAGCTCCCAATTGCACTGTTAATGAAATGCTGCGCCTCTCGAGGACACATGCCATGAAACCCACTGCCGCAAAAGCAGCAACGGGCGCGAACATGATGGGTTGGGCACGCGTTCCCTGTTTTAACATTTTTAACCCCCTCCACGACCCTTTCCTGCCCATCGTGGGGGATGGTCAATATCAAAGCCAATGTTTCTACAGATTAGTTTTGAATTTACCCTCCTTTAAGCGCAGGCTCCATCCTCTGGTTCTACTGTTCTGGTCAAGGTGAAGCAGCTTATAATGGTCTACATTATCTAGACCCTTTAGAACCTTAAAACCAGCAATCATAATCACTTTTTAACCCCTTTTCTAGTGAGAACATGCCTAATTTACATAATTACTCCTCATAATCATTGATGCTGTTTTCCAGTCCCTCTGTGGAGTCAGGGAGACTAGGAGAACCTCTGCTGAATTTTAGGCCCCTAATCTTTTGTGTTTTAAAGGAGCTGAATGTCCCTGAGAATTATGGCATCCTCCAGAATGCATATTAAGGGGCTATGGAAAGGAAATATCTCATCTGAAATTTGGGAGCACTGTGAATCGGGTGCACTGGCCTTGGCCAATCAGCGATGCTGACTTACAAACTTAGCTTCTACCCGTCTGAGATATACAAGAACAAAAGAAAAAAGACTTTAGCACGTCTCTCAGAAACATCTCAAAGCGATGCCTGTACAATCAATTAAGTGCAGTGAGTGTTACCAAATAGGTGATCACACCCACACATCTTGAAAACTGCACGAAGATGAATGGCTGGTTCATCTGTTTTTATTTCGGCAAGGAACGTTGGTCAAGACACCAAGAGAATTCCCTGCTCTTCTTCAAACAGCAGCACGGGATCTTTAATATTTACCTCGGAGTATCTCCTCAGTACTGCAGTGTAGTGTCCACATAGATCCCGTCCTCAGATCCTGGAGTAGGGCTTGAACTCGCAATTTTCTGACTCAGAAACAAGAGTGCTGCCAACTGAGTCAAGTTGACACAACTCACCACACCTGCAACAACTAAATAAGGCCATAAATAGCCTGAAGGCTAAGTAAGTGTTTTCCAATTCTCCCCATTCTTGTCCTACAAGTATTTACTCTTTGCACAGGATATGGGTTTAAGGAGACCAGTCACTTTCCAATACCTTAGCCAAGTAACCACTATTCAAAAATGAGCCTTGGTATTGAGTTATGGCAAGCTATTTGATTGTGGAGGGCATCACAGCCAAGCACAATCTTCACCTGACTTCCATACTTTTGAGCAGGAGTCACTGGATAGCAACCCAGGGCTGCTTTTTTCCTCCTCTCGTGAGTGCTGAAACCAATTGCAGCACCCTTGGTGCCAGGTCAGGTAACTCAAGACTGGCCGAGGATTAGATGGTGCCTGCTGCCCTGCATGGCTCTGTTTCACATTGGGTGGCATTTTTACCAACCGAGTCTCTGGGGGAAAGTAAAATGTTAATTCAAACAGAGCATTTTCTGCCAAACTATTCCACAGCTTCATCAGGATTGTACAGATACATTGCTCTCACTATATTGATTGCCAGATACTTGTGAAATTATCTAAACGTGGATGATTAGGTAACAAGTAAGTCAGAACAGCCCCCTTTATCCTCTGGGAGCGGTTCTCAAGCTCACACAAGACTGATGGGCTGAATGTTTGCTTAGTCTGCAGGCGGTAGATTGGGGCAGTCATTGTCCCTTTCCTCATGTCCGCAAATCCACAACACAAGACAGTCCATCATTCAACACTAGTTTGTCCTTTTAATTTACTTTGTCTTTCAGATGAGAAATTAGACAGAGACCCGCTCAGGTGGAGGTAAAGGATTCTACTGCATTATTCGAAGAAGAGCAGGGGAGTTCTCCTGGTGTCCTATTTATCCCTCAACCAGCACCTAAAACAGATGATCTGGTCATTCATTTCCTTGATGTTTGTGGGATCTTGCAACAGTGGCTACACTTCAAAAATATTTCATAGATTGTAAACTGCTTTGGGACATCCTGAAGTCATGAAAGGCGCTATATGAATGTAATTTCTTTCTTTCGAACTCAGAGATGTCATAAGCATGGCTAATGTGGCAAATAGTGATGTCATATTATTGTAGTAATAGCCCATAATTTGGCAACAGTTAGCAGGCTCACTCAGAATCATAAGGGAAAAATGGAAAAATTTTCAGTGTCCCAATCCTGTTCTGAATTTGGCATTTATTTTGCCGAATGTCTTTACGTTGGTTCCTGTGAGTTCCCTGCGGTTCGACATAGAACTTGCATGTTTTTAATTTTGACTTTTGGGTGTATGCTGACTATTTATTCTCTTGCCTTCTCTCACAGCCAGACTATTTGTTTTCCTCAACCATCATCCTGAAACGTCAGAAAGGAAACTGCTTTGATTTCAGCACGCTGCTCTGTTCACTACTGATCGGCACGGGGTACAATGCATATTGTGTCAGCGGGTATGCCGTCAAGGAAATGTGTCTGGTGGATGAGACAAGGGACATCTGTCCTTTGCTGAAAGGAAATGACAAAGTAAGGAGCAAATTTTGCCGAGATAAATATCCCAACCATTGGCCGTGCTGCCCAGAAAGACCAAAGAGTGGCTTGTGTGGGAAATGGGAAAAATGTCACAATGGGATAACAGCTGGTACTCTTCTGAGGTTGTGGCATGTTTTTTGGAACAGTGTGGACAGAGCCTTACTCTGTATCTAACCCATGCTGTACATGGCCTGGGAGTTTCGATGGGACAGTGTAGAGGGAGCTTTACTCAGTATCTAACCCGTGCTGTACCTGGCCTGGGAGTTTTGATGGGACAGCGTAGAGAGAGCTTTACTCTGTATCTAACCCGTGCTGTACGTGGCTTAGGAGTGTTCGATGGGACAGTGTAGAGGGAGCTTTACTCTGTATCTAACCCGTGCTGTACCTGCCCTGGGAGTGATTGAGGGAACCTTATTCTGTCTCTAACCTGTGCTGTATCTGGCCTAGGAGTTTTGATGGGACAGCGTAGAGGGAGCTGGTTCTCTGTATCTAACGCATGCTGTACCTGGTCTGGGAGTGTTTGCTGGGACTGCATCGAGCAGGATTGGGCAATTATTTGGGCTGGAGGGCCACTTAACAAGTTTTGGTGAGCTGTTGAGGGCCGCACACCAGTGATCCTTCTAAGGTGCAGGCTGTTGACCAGCTCCGGCCGCTGGAAGAGATACAGTGCGTACGCAGCCACACGGTAAATTTAAAGGAACCGCACACGAAAATAAATAGAGAGAATATTGCATAAACATAAACATTGCATAAACATAAACATAAATTCAGATAGCGGTTGGATACTATCTTAAATACACAAAATGTAGTGTAGAATAGTAAAATCTTCTGTTATTAAATGAAAGAAATGATTGATTGATCGATTACATGTTGTACTGGAAGTTGTCGCTGGAGTTCTCCTCAACCGTCTTCTCCCTGTGGCCGAGGAGCTCCTCCCGGAGTCACAGTGCGGATTTCGTCCCCTCCGGGGCACAACGGACATGATTTTTGCAGCACGACAGCTGCAGGAAAAATGCAGGAAGCAGCATCAGCCCTTATACATGGCTTTTTTCGACCTTACAAAGGCCTTTGACACTGTCAACTGCGAGGGTCTATGGAGCTTCCTCCTCCGTTTCGGATGCCCCAAGAGTTTGTCAACATCCTTCGCCTGCTCCACGACGACATGCAGACCATGATCCTTACCAACGGATCCATTATAGACCCAACCCACGTCCAGACCAGGGTCAAACAGGGCTGCGTCATCGCTCCAACCCTCTTCTCAATCTTCCTCGCTGCCATGCTCCACCTCACAGTCAACAAGCTCCCCGCTGGAGTGGAACTAAACTACAGAACCAGTGGGAAGCTGTTCAACCTTCGCCGTCTCCAGGCCAGGTCCAAGACCACCCCAACCTCTGCGTCTGCGCACATTCTGAGGCTGAACTCCAGGATATAGTCGATGTATTTACTGAGGCATACGAAAGCATGGGCCTTATGCTAAACATCCATAAGACAAAGGTTCTCCACCAGCCTGTCCTCGCCGCACAGCACTGCCCCCCAGTCATCAAGATCCACGGCGCAGCCCTCGACAACGTGGACCATTTCCCATACCTCGGGAGCCTCTTATCAACAAAGGCAGACATTGATGCGGAGATTCAATACCACCTCCAGTGCAGCCTTCGGCCGCCTGAGAAAAAGAGTGTTCGAAGACCAGGCCCTCAAATCTACCACCAAGCTCATGGTTTACAGGGCTGTAGTAATACCCACCCCCCTGTATGGCTCAGAGGCATGGATGATGTACAGAAGACACCTCAAGTCGCTGGATATATATCACCAACGATGTCTCCGCAAGATCCTACAAATCCCCTGGGAAGAATAGGCGCACCAACATCAGTGTCCTCGTCCAGGCTAGCATCCTCAGCATTGAAGCACTGACCACACTCGACCACAAGAGACTTCCAAAGCAAGTGCTCTATGCGGAGCTCCTTCACGGCAAACGAGCCAAAGGTGGGCAGCGGAAACATTAAAGGACACCCTCAAAGCCTCCCTGAAAAAGTGCGACATCACCACTGACACCTGCGAGTCCCTGGCCAAAGACCGCCCTAAGTGGAGAAAGTGTGTCCGGGAGGGCGTTGAGCACATCGAGTCTCAATGCCGAAAGTGTGCAGAAATTAAGCGTAGGCAGTGGAAAGAGCCTGCGGCAAACCAGTCCCACCCACCCCTTCCCTCAACGACTATCTGTCCCACCCGTGTCAGAGTCTGTGGCTCTCGTATTGGACTGTTCAGCCACCAAAGAACTCACTTCAGGAGTGGAAGCAAGTCTTCCTCGATTCTGAGGGACTGCCAATGATGATGATGATGTACTGAAAGTCAACATGGCTCGAGGATGCGGGGTTTCCGACGTGAGAAGTGTTCTCCTTTTAGTGTGCTGAGTACAGGAGCCCGAGGCTTCACAAGGCCTGAACTACAACCCTGGAGTCCTTGTGCTCTGGAATCCACTCCCGTGTCTAAAATGGCGATGAGAATGCACCTGCCGTCTTACTCTAGGTACCGGGAGAGGAAAGACGCAGCGCTGGTCTCTTTCTTCGGTAAAGAGTCATGGAGATGAGCAGCCATGACTCGATGGAGGAGCGTCCGGTGCACACGCGCAGCAGTGCCCCCATCAGCCAGCGATGAGCGGCATATTTGATGGGTTCATAGAAAAGTGGTTCATGGAGCCAGCGCAGGAGAGAGCTGTGGACACACATTAGTCCAGCTCTGAGACACAACAGGGAAGCAGATCTGCATCATAAATATAGCAGCAGTGCCAGCAGCTTAATTTGTTTTAAATTTCCCCGGTTCAAGATCGCAGCCTACACCCAGGCCGCATTACCTGTGAGCGAGCTCTCCTCGGGCCCCCCCTTGCAAGACTCAGATGAATGTGCAGCTCGAGCTCCAGCGGATCAGATAGAATGAACTGACGGGCTGTATTTTGCCCACCACTGGGAGCTTTACTCTGTATCTAACCCGTGCTGTACCTGCCCTGAGAGCATTTGATGGGACAGTGTAGAGGGAGCTTTACTCTGTATCTAACCTGTACTGTACCTGCCCTGGGAGTGTTTCATGGGACAGTGTAGAAGGAGCTTTACTCTATATCTAATCTGTGCTGTACCTGCCCTGGGAGTGTTTGAAATGACAGTGTAGAGGAAGCATTACTGTGCTACTAACCGTGTTGTACCTGGCCTGAGAGTGTTTGATCGAACAGTACAGCGTGAGCTTTACTCTGTATTGAACCCATGCTGTACCTACCCTGGGAATATTTGATGGGACAATATAGAGGGAGCTTTACACTATCTAACCTGTGTTGTACCTGGACTGGGAGTGTTTGATGGGACAGTGTAGAGGGAGTTTCACTCTGTATCTAACCCATGCTGTACCTGCCTGGGAGTGTTTGATGGAGCAGTATAGAGGAAGCTTTACTCTGTCTAATACAAAAGCAAAATACTGTGGATGCTGGAAATCCGAAATAAAAACAGAAAATGCTGGGAATACTCGGTCAGGCATCATCTGTGGAGAGAGAAACAAGAGTTAACATTTCAGGTCTATGACCTTTCGGCAGAACTGGAAATAGTTAGAGATCTAATAGATTTTAAACAAGTGCAAGGACAGGGAAAGTGAGAGGGGAGGAAAGAACAAAAGAGATGGAAGGCAGGAGTGAATAAATGATAAAAGGTATGATTGTACAAGACAAAAGGAGATGGTAACAAACAAGTAAAGAAACAAAAGATGGGTCGAGAAGAGGTGTACATGGGAATGGCAGAATCATCAACAGTTGCCATCTGAAAAAATAGAGGCAGTGGTTATGGTCTCAAATTGTTGATTGATGTTGAGTCCAGAAGGCTGTAAAGTGCCTGATTGAAAGTTGTTCCTCAAGCTTACATTGAGCTTTGTTGGAACAGTGTAAGAGAAAGAAAGAAAGAAGGTGTTACAGCTCCTGCATTTGCATGGGAAGGTGCCATCTATCTAACCCGTGCTGTATCTGCACTGGGAGCATTTGATGGGACAGTGTAGAGGGAGCTTAATTCTATATATAACCTGTGCTGTACCCAGCCTGGGAGTGTTTGATGGTACAGTGTGGAAGGATCTTTATTCTATATATAACCATGCTGTACCTAACCCGGGGTTGTTTGGTAGAGTGTAGAGGAGCTTTATTCTGTATCTAAGCTGTGCTATACATGCCCTGGGAATGCGTTCCATGAACACCAGCAAGAGTTCACTCTCACTTTGATGTTTCTGCACAAGGCAACCTTCCTGTTAATTACCACCTGCTGATGCTTGCCCTTGTTGCTGCAGTTCCACTTTGTTGCTGCCGGAGAAATATGATTTTAATGCCATACAGTAACCTTGCAAGTTAGGACCAAAAGGCATAATGGGACCTCACAGGTTCTGCAACCATTTAAACATTCCCAAAAGTTATTTAAGTTACCCCGCTCGGCAATCAGGTGCATTCACCATACCTGGGAACGATGTGCACAGGAAGCATGTTCAAATTATTTACTTGAGATGATCTCACAACATCACCCAAGGTCAGCTGGCCTGAGAAATTGCAGGTAGGATGTGTGCTGCAATCTGGCACTGCGTGTCAGAGTGGTGTGCTTTAAAGGATATATTCAGGAAGCTGTCCTCATACACCTCCTGGTAGCTTCTTAAAGATCCATCTTGAGGAAGGTCTGGCAACTCCTTCTGACTCTACTCTTTTAGCTGGGTAATGTGGAACAGTAAAAGTACAAGACCAAAGCAACTGATATATATATATATATAAAATTGTTTTGCAAAGAAAACATTTTCAAACCATTTTCTATCTTCACTCTTATGTACATTTCTACAAACTGAATTAATTTAATTAATAATTAATTAAGTGAATAATTAAACTTCTTTTACATTAAAAACCAGCGAGTAACAATTACAGAAAATTCAAAAAACATTTTCATATGATTTTATTGAAAGGAAATAGTCCTTTTTGTGTATATATATATATATAAATTCTCTTGTCACTCCTTTCCTGCAGCATTGACTCCTTTGTTGGGGTATAGTTCCATAGGCCACAGTCCCCTTCGAGCACCTTGCCCAAGGCTTCTTCAGTAGCCAAACATAGAAACATAGAAACATAGAAATTAGGTGCAGGAGTAGGCCATTCAGCCCTTTGAGCCTGCACCACCATTCAATAAGATCATGGCTGATCATTCAAACTCAGTACCCCTTTCCTGCTTTCTCTCCATATCCCTTGATCCCTTTGGCCATAAGGGCCATATCAAATCTCCCAAACCCGCCACCTCTACCACCTAGAAGGGCAAGGGCAGCAGGTGCATGAAAACACCATCTCCTTCAAGTTCCCGTCAAAGTCACACACCATCCTGACTTGGAAATATATCGCCATTCCTTCATCGTCGCTGGCTCAGAATTCTGGAACTCCCTCCGTAACAGCACTGTGAGAGTACCTTCACCACATGGACTGCAGCGGTTCAAGAAGAAGGTCAGCGATGGCTAGATCTCACAAATTAGTATAAATAAAAGTTCTAATGGCTGTGTGGATGAATGCACTCACCAACGTTGTACTGAGCCCTACAGATCAGGAAAGTGCTAGATTCAATCCTTAGTTCTGTGCTAATGTCAGCTGGCAGGAAAGATTGCTGTGCAACAATTGGCCTCAGCATCTCCTAACTCACAAGGGTTCAAAACAAGCAAGGTTTCTGCTCTCTATCCAATAATCTTTCCTGGAAATTGTACATGTGTAGATATTGTGCAAGAACTCGACTGGGCTAAACTGTGATGCCTCATGTGATTGAATAGTCTGACAACATTCTAGGCCCACAGTTGGGCAAACTACTGGATTGCTGCTTACATCCATGGAGCCTTCGGCAAACAAGAACTAGGAGAGGAGGAGGGGAAAAAAATTATAAAGATTCTAAATACACTTTGCAGTCAGCACATTCTGTCGGCCCTTTTGTTTGAACACACTTTTAACATGTATCTTTTTAAAAAGAGTAAAAAAGAAAAGGTTCAGCCAGCTGTGAAGCGGTACGCAGTGAAACCAGTCCGAGAGTTAAGGAGCAAATTTGAACTGAACATGCAGGCTCGTAAACAGACAGAGCTGAAAGCAGAAGAGGAAAAGAGGCAGAAAGATTTGGAGCATGCAGCAGATGTGAGTCCCATTTGTTACTTTTCCTGTTTGTGTGAGTATGTCATAATCAAAATAAAGAATGAATGGATGGTCCTTTATAAAGACAGCCCAGGTCAGGGATAGTACTGTTATAAGAACATAAGAACATAAGAAATAGAAGCAGGAGTAGATCATTTGGCCCTTCGAGCCTGCTCCGCCATTCAATAAGACCATGGCTGATCTGATCTTGGCCTCAACTCCACTTCCCTGCCCGCTCCCCATAACTCTCGATTCCCTTATCTTTCAAAAATCTGTCTATCTCTACCTTAAATATATTCAATGACCCCGCCTCGACAGCTCTCTGGGGCAGAGAATTCCAAAGATTCATGACCCTCTGAGAGAAGAAATTCCTCCTCATCTCCGTTTTAAATGGGGACCTCTTATTCTTAAAATATGACCCCTAGTTCTAGATGCACCCATGAAGGGAAACATTCTCTCTGCATCTACCCTGTCAAGCTCCCTCAGAATCTTATATGCTTGAATAAGATCACCTCTCATTCTTCCAGACTCCAATAAGTATAGGCCCAACTTGCTCAACCTTTCTTCAGAAGGCAACCTCTTCATCTCAGGAATAAGCCTCATGAACCTTCTCTGAACTGCCTCCCATGCAAGTATATCCCTCCTTAAATAAGGGGACCAAAACTGTACGCAGTACTCCAGGCATGGTCTCACCAATACCCTGCATAGTTGTAGCAGGACCTCCCTACTTTTATACTCCATATGGGCAAACTAAAGCTCCCTCAACAATGTACCTCAGCTACAACCCAGAAGAGTGTCCTCCACTGCACCACAATGACATTTTCCATTTCTTCCACCAGTCATCACTGAAATGTCCTGCTTAGTGCAAAATGAGGCCTGTACCCACTAGGAACTGGACTGAGATTGCCCAACTGATTTCAAACAGTACCTTTACAGCCAACAGGCAAAGGAGAATGTAATTGCATCATTCAGGGCTCGATTTGAACCAGGGACCACAGAGTTAAAAAGCCTAGTAAGACTCACTGCATCATTTAATACTTCTGTTTAGCCACTTTAAAGGTGCTTTTGCACTATTGATTTCCCACTGCTCCTGATTTCCGCGTGTTGCTCTGGAGAGATCCGATTTCTCTCTACATAGTGAACATGGATGACTTGCGTTTACTTTACTGAAGCTGGCTCATTTAAGCCGATAGTGCATAGATAGACCCACATTTTCTTGGGTCCACAATGCCTTTGGCACCCCAAAAGCCAGGGTGCACATGCTACAGAGCACAGCTGATGGAGAGAGGCCTGCTCGGCTGCACTGCGGTGTATGAAATTACTTTTAAGTTTGATCAGTCATCTTGGTTCAGTGCACCCTTCCCTCTGAGTCAAAAGGATGTGGATCCAACCCCTCACTCTTAAACATAAGAAATAGGAGGAGGGGTAAGCCATTCGGCCCTTTGAGCCTGCTCCGCCATTCAATAAGGCCATGGCTTAGTTCCACTTTCCCGCCCTATCCCCATGATTCCCTTAGAGTACAAAAATCTATCGATCTATGTCTTGAATATACTCAACGACTGAGCACCCACAGCCCCTGGATTAACCCTGTGAGTGAAGAAATTTCTCCTCATCTATCTCCTAGATGGCTGAACCCTTATTCTGAGTCTGTGACCTCGAGTTCTGGACATCCCAGCCAGGGGAAACATCCTTCAGCATCTACCCTGTAAAGCCCCTTAAAAATTTTATATGTTTCAATGAGATTACCTCTTATTCTTCCAAACTTTAGGGAACATAGGCCTAGTCTACTCAATTTCTCCTCATAGGACAATTTCCTCATCCCAGGAATCAATCTAGTGAATCTTTGTTGCATTCCCTGTAAGGCAAATATATCCTTTCTTAGGTAAGGAGACCAAAACTTTATACCATTCTCCTGGTGTTGCCTCTCAGCAAGGCCCAATATACTTGCAGTATCCTCTCCAGGCAGGATCGATTATCCTTGGGAGACATATGGGGCCCTCATGTAGGTTTTGCCAGCTCTCATAAGGACATAAGAAGTAGGAGCAGGTGTCGGCCATACGGCCCCTCGAGCCTGCTCCATCATTCAATAAGATCATGGCTGAACTTTTACATCAACTCCACTTTCCTGCACTATCACATCCCTTGATTCCCCCAGAGTCCAAAAATCTATCAATCTCTGTCTTGAATATACTCAATGACTGAGCAGCCACAGCCCTCTGGGGTAGAGAATTCTAACATTCACAACCCTCTGAGTAAAGAAATTTCTCCTCATCTCAGTCCTAAATGATTGACGCATTATTCTGAGACTATGACCCCTAGTTCTAGACTCTCCAGCCAGGGGAAACAGCCTCCCAGAATCCGCCCCGTAAAGCCCTCTAAGAATTTTCTACGTTTCACTGAGATCACTCCTCATTCTTATAAAGCCCAGAGAATATAAGCCTATTCTACTCAATCTTATATTCGATGAGATAAACATAGAGAGGAAGTATTAAGGGGTTTTTAACATCTTTGAAAGTAGATAAATCAGCAGGCCCGGATGAACTGTATCCCAGGCCATCAAGAGAAGCAAGGGAGAAAATAGCAGAGTCTCTGCCCATCATTTTCCAATCTTCTCTGGCTACTGGCATCGTGCTGGAGGATTACTAACATTGTACCATTGTTTAAAAAGGGAGAAAAGGATAGACTGCCAGTCTAACTTCAGTGGTGGGAAAATTATTGGAAAAAATTCTGAGAATATATAAATGAATAAATTGTCATTTAGAAAGGCATTGATTAATCAAGGCCAGTCAGCATGGATTGTTAAGGGAAGGTCATGTCTTATTAACTTGATTGAATTTTTTGAGGAAGAAACAAGGATCAATGAGGGTAGTGCTTTTGTTGTAGTCTACATGGATTTTAGCAAGGCTTTTGACATGTCCTACATGGCTGGTCAGAATAGTAAAAGCCCATGCGATCCAATTATGAATGGGTTGCACAGCGCCTTAAAGGGGCCACGCACACAAAAAGTAATTAAAGGGAACATTGGTCAACGAATATTTTTGTGACTGCATGGCTGTTTCCAGTCGGGTTCCACAGGGCTCAGTACTAGATCCCTCGCTTTTGTGGTATATATCAATGATTTAGACTTCAATGTAGGGGGCATGATTAAGAAGTTTGCAGATGATACTAAAATTGGCCATGTGGTTGACAGTGAGGAAGAAAGTTGTAGGCTGTAGGAAGATATCAATGGACTGGTCAGGTGGGCAGAAAATTGGCAAATGGAATTCAACCCGGACAAGTGTGAGGTAATGCATTTATGGAGAGGTAACAAGGCAAGGGAATATTACAATAAATGATAGGATACTGAGAAATGTAATGGAACAGAACTCCAGAACTAGCCGCGCATCTAGCCAAACTTTTCCAGTACAGCTACAACACTAGCATCTACCCGACAATGTGGAACGCTGCCCAGATATGTCCTGTCCACAAGGTGTCGTCGACAGTGCTATCAAGCGACACTTACTCACCTATACACTTTGCAAAGTCACTCAGAACTTGGGCTAGGCGGTTCCAATTGCACATTCCAGAGAAAGTGATGGGTGTGGCTTATTCTTCAAAGGGACCAATCAGCAATCAGGTCTCGTGATCAAGGATAGCCGATCAGAGCATTTTCTAGTGCAAATAGCTACGTCCTTGTTTTATATATTTAATTATCTGAAGTTTTATGTACTTGGTTTATTTTTAAGTTTCTATTAAACTAATTAATGTTACTAGTTTAAATTATTTAATGAAGTATTAGATATAGATTCCTTTTAAAAGAAAGACTTGGATTTATATAGCGCCTTTCACGACCACAAGACATTCTCAAAGTGCTTTACAGCCAATGAAATACTTTTGGAGTGTAGTCCCTGTTGTAATGTGGGAAATGGAGTAAATTTTAGGAGTAAATGGCCTACTCCTTTTTCTATGTTCCCAACTATAAATTCACTATTTACTTCCACTATCAGGGAAGAGATTAAAAAGCAGGACCTCAAAGGTAGTAACCTCCGGATTACCCCCAGTGCCACAAGCTGGTGAGAATAAAAATAGGAGGATAGAGCAGCTGAATGAGTGGCTGGAGAGATAGTGCAAGAGCGAAGACTTTAGATTCCTGGGACATTGGGACCAGTTCTCGGGGAGGTGGGATCTGTACAGGCCAGATGGGTTACACCTCGAGAACTGGAACTAAGATCCTCATGGTGGGGTTTGCTAGTGCTGTTGGGGAGGGTTTAAACAAATTTGGCAGTGGGATGGTCACCAGGATGTAGCATTAGAAAGGAGAAACAAAGTACACAAAGGATGTGGAGAGACAGATAGCACGAGAGTAAGAAAAAATACGGTATTAGGTGGAGTCAGATTAAGCGAGAATACAAAAAGGTCTAAGATAGGTTTACAGTGCATGTATGTAAATGCACAAAGCGTGACAAATAAAGTTGGTGAGCTGCAGGCACAAATAGCTACATGGGAATATGATATTGTGGCGACAATGGAGACGTGGCTCAAAAAAGGGCAGGATTGGGTATTAAATATTCCTGGATATAGGTGTTCAGGAAAGATAGGGAAGGAAAGAAAGGAGTTGGGATGGCAGTATTGGTTAAGGAGAATGTGCAGGAGAGAGAGGATATCCTGGAGGGGTCTATTTGGTTAGAGCTAAGAAATAATAGAGGTACCATTACACTACCAGTATTCTATTGGCCACCAACTACAGAGAGATACAGGAACTATAGAGTACGGGACTTCAACTAGCCTAATAGAGACTGGGATAGTAATAGTGTAAAGGGCAGAGAGGGGGAAGAACTTCTGAAGTGTATTCAGGAAAACCTTTTTGATCAGTACGTTTCCAGCTCAAAGAGGAAGAAGGCATCACTGGATCTGGTTCAGGGGATTGAAGTAGGTCAAGTGGAGAAGTGTCAGTGGGGGAACATTCAGGGAACAGTAATCATAGTATCATAAGGTTTATATTAGCTATGGAAAAGGACAGGGAGCAATCTAGAGTAAACATACTTAATTAGAAGTAGGCCATTTCAGTGGGTTGAGAATGGATCTGCCCCGGGTAAATTGGAATCAAAGATTGGCAGGCAAAACTGTAATCGAACAATGGGCTGCCTATAAAGAGGAAATGGTTCGGGTATAGTTGAGGTACATTCCAACGAGGGGAAAAGGTAGGGCAACCAAAGTCAGAACTCCCTGTATGATGAAAGAGAGAGTAAGATGAAGCAGAAAAAGAGCACATATGACAGATGTCAGGTTGAGAATACAAGTGAGAATGAGGATGAATATAGAAAATTCAGAGGGAAGTGAAAAAGAAAATAAGAGGTACAAAGAGAGAGTATGAGAATAGATTGGCAGCTAACATAAAAGGGAATTCAAAAGTCTTCTATAGGCATATAAATAATAAACGGGTAGTAAGAGGAGGGATGGGGCTGATTAGGGACCAAAAAGGAGACTTATGCATGGAGGCTGAGGATATAGCTGAGGTAAAAAATTAGTACTTTGCATCTATCTTCCCCAAGGAAGAAGATGCTGCCAAAGTCATAGTGAAATAGGAGGTAGTGGAGATACTGAATGGGATAAAAATGGATAAAGTGGAGGAACTAGAAAGATTGGCTGTACTTAATGCAGGCAAGTTACCAGGACTGGAAGGGATGCATCTTCGGATGCTGAGGGAAGTTAAGGTGGAAATTGCAGAGGTACTGACCATAATCTTCCAATCCTCCTTAGATACATGGTGGAGGGGCGGGGGGGGCGGGGGGAGGAGGAGGGGGGACTGGAAAATTGCAAATATTACACCCTTGTTTAATAAAGGGTGTAAGGATAAACCCAGCAACTACAAGCCAGTCAGTTTAACCTCGGTAGTGGGGAAGCTTTTAAAAATGATAATCAGGGACAAAATTAACAGTCACATGGACAAGTGTGGATTTATGAAGGAAAGCCAGCACAGATTTGTTAAAGGCAAATCGTGTTTAACTAATTTGATTGAGTTTTTTGATGAGGTAACAGAGGGGTTTCCAGTTGATGTGGTTTTCATGGACTTCCAAAAGGCGTTTGATAAAGTGCCACATAATAGGCTTGCCAGCAAAGTTGAAGCCCGTGGAATAAAAGAGACAGTAGCAGCATGGATATGAAACTGACTAAATGACAGGAAATAGAGTAGTGGTGAACGGTTGCTTTTCACACTGGAGGAAGGTAGACCAGAGGACACAGATTTAAGTTGATTGGCAAAAGAACCAAAGGTGACATGAGGAAATACTTTTTTATGCAGCGAGTGGTTAGGATCTGGAATGCACTGCCTGAAAGGGTGGTGGAGGCAGACTCAATAGTGGCTT
This sequence comes from Pristiophorus japonicus, assembly GCF_044704955.1. Lineage (NCBI taxonomy): Eukaryota > Metazoa > Chordata > Chondrichthyes > Pristiophoridae > Pristiophorus > Pristiophorus japonicus. The sequence goes on along the minus strand of NC_091980.1, from coordinate 166,415,398 downwards.
TCAAAAGGGAATTGGATAAGTACCTGTAGGAAAAAAATGTCAGGGCTACAGGGAAAGGGCGAGGGAGTGGGACTAGTTGAAGTGCTCTTGCAGAGAACCGGCACGGGCCGAATGGCCTCCTTCTGTGCTGTAACTTTTCTATGTTTCTATGATTCAACCACCCCTTTACTTTTCTTTTTTCAAGCACAATTTCTGACTATTACTCTACGCTCCTCCGTTTTGTTTGTTTCAGATATTATTTATACTACCTTTTCCACCCGAGCCCTCCCCCCATTTACTTGTTTAAAGTTCTCATGACTGCCATATTTATCCTTTCCGCTAGGACCCCGATCCCAGCTCAGTTCAGGTGGAGCCCATCCCAATGGTACAGTTCCTTCCTGTCCCTGTACTGGTGCCAATGTTCCATGAAATGGAAGCGCACTTTCCCACATCACTCCTTCAGCTATGAGTTCACCTCCCTAATCTGCTTATCCCTACGCCAATTTGCACGTGGTCCAGGTAATAATCTAGAGATTAGAACCTTTGAGGTCCTGTTCTTTCATTTAGTTCCTAGTTCCTGGTACTCTCCAAACAGGACCTCTTGCCTACTCTTTCCTATGTTGTGGATCCCAAAATGGATCACAGCAACTGGATCCTCCCTTTCCCTCTCCAATATCCTTTCAAGCCGGTTCGAGATGTCCCTCATCCTCGCACCAGGTAGGCAACATACCATGAGGTACTCTCGATCCTGCTTACAGAGCATGCTATCTGCCCCCCTGTATTATTGAACCCTTACAACTACCACATTACGCTTCCCTTCCCCCCCCCCACCACCCCACACTTTTGACAGACTCCTGCTCCAAGGTGCTGTGGTCAGAATTCTGTCTGTCCTTCTGACAGTCTTTATCCTTATCCCCACAGGTAGTAAGTACATTGTGCCTGTTGGATAGGATCAGTTTCTGCAGAACTCCGTTCTGCCTCTCACCTGGATTCCCCTTACACTGTACACTATCGGTCACACCAACCCCATTCTGATCCTGCACCTCTCTACGAGGTCTGACCGAGGTGAGGAGCAAACTGTCCAGATACTCCTCCCTCTCTCTTTTGTATCTAGGGTGTCGCCAATTCGCACTCCAGTTCAATGACTGAGTCAGAGGGATTCCAGTCAAAGACATCTACAGCAGATGTGTTCGCTCGGGACAGTCTCGATGTCCACAAACTCCCACATACTGGACTCCAGACACACAATCTGCTCTACCATATCTTAATCTATATTATTTATATCTATTTTTTTAGTCTATTGTTAAAAAAACATTTACACACTAACTTGCACTAAGCACTAAAACACTGATAATATTTTAAATACGTACTGCCTCAAGCTTACACAAACTACTACAAGTGTTAAAGGCAAAAAGAAGCACCTCCTTCCCACTCTGCACCTCCCTCCCACTCTCATCAAATTCTGAACTTCCCACTCTGTTCACGATCTACTCAGTTAACATTGTGACCTGTATTTACGCTCTGTGCTGTAGCTCAGCTGGCTAGAGTTCCATAATGGTCTGTCAAGGGAGCCTTGGGTGAAATTCTAAGGGTTGGCCGGGTACGCCACATCTCCTGCCACCTCGCCCCACCCCTCCGCCCCAGTGACGTAGGGAAGGGGCAGGTAGAAGATTCCAGCATATGTAGCAACAACAACTTGTATTTATACAGCGCCTTTAACAGAGTGAAACATCCCAAGGCGCGTCACAGGAGTATTATGCGATAAAAATTTGACACCAAGTTGCATGAGTAGAAATTACGCAGGAGACCAAAAGCTTGATCAAAGAGGTATGTTTTCAGGAACGTCTTGAAGGAGGAAAGAAAGGCGGGGAGGTTTCAGCAGGGAGTTCCAGAGTTTGGGGCCTAGGCAACAGAAGGCATGGCCACCAATGGTTGAGCGATTATAATCAAGAATGCTCAGGAGGGCAGAATTAGAGGAGCGCAGACATCTCGGGGGGTTGTGGGGCTGCAGGAGATTACAGAGATAGGGAGGGGCGAGGCCATGGAGGGACTAAGTTGCAGCTTAGTGATATGGGGTCAGCTGAACCTCTTTACGACCACTGTCGTGGTGCTTGTTGATGAGACAAAATCTTTTGCAGCTTGACATTGGCAAAACTGAAGTCTGATGAGAAAAATTCAATCGGAAATAAGAATTATAAAAGGCAAATCTGAATTGTTCATATTTTCCTATTTTAGCAAAGGATGAAAAGGACACATGATGTCCTTCATGGTCTGCGCGTGCATTGTTGGGTTCTGGTGCTCGCTGGCAAAAGAGAAGTCCCAGAGAAATTCTTCATCGATCCTTTAACAGGAAACAGCTATGAAACTACTAATGAACGCTTCTTGGGGATCGAGAGCATCTGGAACGATCGGAACTACTGGGTGAACATGCAGGACTGCAAATTTGGCTGCAAGGTATTCCCTTCCTACCCTAGAATTTAAAATCAGCTAATGTGCGCATGTTTTCTTCCCCCACCCCTGCACGTCTTCATCAAAGTGATAGCTGCCAGTTTCTCCTTTGTATCCAATAGCAACATCAGGCTGTCCAATGTTATGTATATTAATGATGATCATCATAGGCAGTCCCTCGGAATCGAGGAAGACTTGCTTCCACTCCTGAAGTGAGTTCTTTGGTGGATGAACAGTCCAATACGAGACCACAGACGCTGTCACAGATGGGACAGATAGTCGTTGAGGGAAGGAGTGGGTGGGACTGGTTTGCCGCACGCTCTTTCTGCTGCCTGCGCTTGATTTCTGCATATGCACAACCACTCTTAATGTGTCTTACCCTAAGCCCCCGAGCCTCTAAACTCCAGAAGAGCACTACTTACTGCAGCTCTGTGGCATTTCCATCTTCTCCACAATCCACGTCTGAGTGCACGGTCACTGTAGCTAATTCAAATCAATTAATGCTGCACTTGGGTACTTTTGTGTTACGGACTTGATAATTTGGGACACAGAGGACCACTTGAACGAATCTTAACTGAATCTATTATCAGGTTTCAGACCACACGACTTTATTTTTATTTTTCCTGAAGGCACCGAGTCTTGCTGTGGTACCGTTCCCTTCAGGACCTCCTGCATGGGTGGGAGTGGGGATAGGCACTGTGTAGATACTGGACACATGGTGTGTGTGAGGCCGGGGGGGGTGGTGGGGGCGTGGGGGAGCAGTCATTTCCTCTGAGTGTTGGTTTCAGCTTCGGTTAAATTGTTCATGTTAAAGAAATTTAATGCAGTTTACTTTAAATGGGTTAAGAATTGTTTTAATAAAGTACACTCAGGAATTTAACTTGGATATATTAACCGGCGCACTCGGTTGTCCGGATGCCCTGGCACTACGTCCGATTCTCAGCCAAAACCATCAGGGCGCTGAAAGTCGCCCTTGGCCCTGACTCCACCAGATGTATGGTGGAGGCTCAGGCAAGTGGAGCGATCCCGCCCAACTTTACCACCCACCTTGCTGAGCAGAATTTCTCATCAACACAAAGCTCTGAAAGTAATTGGATGTTACTGAGGAGCTGGAGAGAAGTTGTTGCTGAGATCTGTGGAGGAGAAGAAAGACAGTGAACAGAGGAAATGAAATCCTTTACTCAACAAAAGAGGGAAAGGTCGGTGGGAGTGTCAATGCGGCTACTCTTGGACATCTCACGATAGCTGGTTGCAAACTGCAGTGGCAGAAGTCTAGCACTGACATACCATGGATTGAGATCAGGGCACTTGTATCCACCAGTGCTCGCCAACACCTACTGAGGTTTGGGGGTCAGCAGGTGGGGACCTCATTAGCATAGAGTAGGGAGGTGCACCAATGGCACCCAGCTGCCCCACACCATTGGACCTTCAGCCAGTTGATCACCCGTTGCGCCCCCAACCCCCCACTTTGGTTATGTTCCGATCAGCCCTTGAGAAAAGACGCCAATCCAGAATATAATTTTTTTTGCATCGAGGTCGCTCAGTTGGCCTGGACCCCACTGGTGGGGCCCACATGTGCCCTTGTGGAGGCCGGTATGCCTCATCTCTCACTCAGCGTAATGGCTGCCACTGCTATACCGCATCTCCAGTGAACCTCAGAAGTGGGAATTTCTGATGAGGATTTCCCTATGCCCCCCCCCCCACCCCGCTCCATCTTTGGCTCCACCCTCCACCTACCTAGCTTGACATTTACGGGTTCTGCTGGTTTCCTGCCAACATTACTGTGGGAGCTCTTTAGAACCTTTGAGGGATCTCAGGGCCAGTGTTTCAGGCAAGCAGGATACCATTTAAGAGAGATAGAAAAGAGAAACTATGAATGCCAGAATTTGGTTGGAGTCCTGCAGTTTTCATGATTGACATGCTGACCAGTCTGGTGTGAATTTCCTGCTTTTATTTAGGATTTGCGTTGCTAAATTTACTTTTAATGTTCTTGTACCCTAATATCTGGATTTCCCACGTCCGTGCCCCTCAGTCTGCGATTTTCCAACCTATTAAAAGGAATGGGTGCAAGATACTAGCCTCTGTGTCTAACACATAATGGCTGGGAAATTCCTCAGGGCCTCTCCCTGCTGTAATTTTGGCAGACACCTTATTTATGTGTGTAAACAGGGCTTTTGCCAAACTTGTATCATAGTTATAGCAGCGGAAATGTAGAGGCCCCGAAGAAAGTCCCAGCGAATTATGCTTTTTAATGTACGCAATAAGTGATGGTATTGTGCTCTCTTTTTTCCAGGATATAAACTTTGACCTTGGTGACCCTGTGAAATGGGAGTACATGCTGCCTGACTCCGAGAATCCACAAATTGCCATCCCTGATTCATTTGATTACTTAATAGACGAGGGTGAAGATGATGTGAGATCCGATTGATAATTGCATAATAGATAGCATTAGTGTATTAGATTTTACAACGCCTTTAACCTCGACGAAGAGCAAAATCTTCCCTTGCCTGATCTCCTTGAAGGTGCTGACTAACAGGGTTCAGTTCCATGGTGGCAAGCACACACCAGTACCTCACCCAAACGGCCAATCTTCACGTATCTCCTCCAGCCGTACAATCCTCCGAGATCTCTGCACTCCGTTAATTCTAGCCCCTTGAGCAGACTCGATTTTAATCACACCACCATTGGTGGCCGTGCATTCAGCTGGCAAGGCTCTAAGCTCTGGAATTCCCTCCCTAAACCTCTCCACCTCGCTGACTCTCTTTCCTCCTTTAAGATGCTCCTTAAAACCTTCCTCTTTGACCAAGCTTTTGGTCATCTGCCTTAATATCTCCTTTTGTGACTCGGTGTCAAATTTTGTTTGATAAAGCTCCTGTGAAGCACCTCGGGACTTTTTTTTTTGCGTTAAAGACGCTATATAAATGCAAGTTGTTGTTGTTGTATGAGCCTAGACAGTGAGTGCTAACAGGTTATTTGGGTCTAGAGTCAGATCCTGATCTCATTGAATATCGGCAGGCTGGTTTCGTTCAGACAGGTAGGAGTGGAACCAGGCAAAGGCAGTCCTCTCATAGAGCTGGGCGGCAGAGGAAAGCCACTGCAGGAGGATGGCATGGTCAACTGTGTCTGTAACTGCAGAGGTTGAGGTGGGCAAAGATGGGGAATAGGTCCTAGTCACAGAGGACTTCATTTGTGACCTTTGCCATGGAAGTCTTAATGCATGAACAGGGCAGAAAGGCTACCTGAAGGGATTCAAATGGGGAGTTTTTGGGGAGAGACGGATATGGAGCTGGGTGCCACATTCGAGGATCTTAGCGAGAAGAGAGAAGTTAGAGATAGGGCAATGAAGAGGATGTAGCGGTCTAAGATGGGTCTTTGAGGAGGGGGATAATGACAGTAGTTTTGAAAGGGAGAGGGACGGTATGTGTGAAAGGAAGCCATTAACAATGTCAGTTAGCAAAGGGACCAGGAGAGATAGTTAAGTGGTCACAAGTTGAGTGGAATGGGGATCAAGGGAACAGTAAGTGGGTCTCATAGAAGATTTACATAAAAGATACAGCACAGAAATAGGCCATTTGGCCCAACTAGTATATGCCAGTATTTTACTCCACATGAGCCTCCTCCCACTCTAATTACCTCTTCCCACCCGACCCCCACATCCCTCTATTCCCTTCTTTCTCATGAAAGCGTCAATCCTATCCATGTGGCAGCAAATGCCACATTCTCACCACTCTCTGCAAAAAGAATTCCTCCTAAAATATTTATCTGATTTGTTAGTGGCTATCTTATATTTATGCCCCTTGTTCTGGACTCACCCCCAAGTGAAAACAGTTTCTCCATGTCCACCCTCTTAGACTTCTCATTTCCAGAGAAAAGATCCCAATCCACTGAATCTTTCCTAACAGTTGCATCCTCTCAACTCTGGTAACATTCTTGTTAATCTTTTCTGTACTTTCTCCAGTGCTTTAATATCCTTTTTGTAGTATGGAGCTCATAACTGCACACAGTACTCCATGTGTTGTCGAATCAAGGTTCTGTGTAAGTTTAACATTACCTCCCTGCTTTTGTATTCCACTCCTCTAGAAATTAACCCCAGTGCTTTATTTGTGCTCATTATAACCTTAATCAATTTGGGTTGCTACTTTTAGTGATTTATGTATCTAATGTTACAGATCTCTTTGCTCATCTACCCCATTTAGTTTCATACTTTCCAACGAATAAGTGCCCTCCTTATTCCTCCACCTAAAATTAACCATCTTACATTTTGCTGCATTGAATTTAATTTGCCATTTATCTGCTCACTCTGCAAGCCTGTTTACTACGCCTTCCTGTATTGTGATGCAGTCCTCCACATTATTAGCTATAACCCCCATCTGCCAATTTTGACATCATACTTGTAATTTGAATCCAAATCGTTTATGTATATGGTGCACTAGAGTGGATGGGAGACTATGGGGAAGTTGGGAACAGGAGGGAGAGGAAGGGAAGGAATTGGCACAGGCAGCTGACTGAATGATCTCAGTGTTAGAGCTGAAATGCATGTAATCACCACACTTGTTATGAGAGGTGAGGGTACAGGGAACAGGAGTGGGGTGAGGCGAAAGGGTTGGAAGAGGTGGTTAGTCGATGAGTAAAGGAGCCTTTGCTCAAAAAAAAGGCCCAACATCTAACTGCAGATGGACATTGGTAGAGACCTGGGAATATGTTTGCCTGACTGATCTCCACTGAGAACGATGTGGGAAGACTTAAAAGAAGGAATGAAGATACACCTTAGATTCATGAAAAAACAATTAAACATTAAAACAAAGGTCCCAGTGGGTCCGGATATACTATGAACAGTGTGAATTGTTACTTGTCTCTGAACTAAGTACATTCGCTTCTTTTCTTCTGTGCCCAGCGGCACATGAAGCATCCCATTTCTTTCGCTGCTTTACATCGAGCAGATTGTGCTCTGGGTCGTTTCCATTATGTGGATAGATCGTTAGCCTGACTCACAACTCAATACCTGGAGAATCGGCTAGATGTGATGGGGGAAGGTCACTCCACTCCCATCAGACACGAGCATCCCCTTAGATGTCAACCCAGCATTCACAGGCCAGAACAGAGCTGTGTCAGACTCAGGAATGGGGTTCAATCCCAAAACCATCCAACTCAGAAGTGGGAATGCTGCCACTGAGCCAAGGCCAACTCCAGAACGAAGTGCATTGGATTGACAATATTCACTCAGAGAAGTTGCATTGACCTAAGGGTCAATCAGAAACAAAGGCAACAATTCAGTCTGTTGACATATTTTCTCTGTGTTGGTACAACCTGCAGTAGGTAGAACTTGAAATAAGTTGACTGCTGTTTTCTGATAGCTTGTGTTCTGTTGGTGTTCACACTTCAGTTTTCTTTTTTTTAAGTCTCTCTCTCTTCCTCTGCTCTCTTGAGGCCACTCACTCTTGCTGTGATTCAGTTTTGCAATGCCCTCCAGTAACATATTCAAGTGGCCATTCTTTATTTGTGAGCTTTAGTGCGCGGTTGTAATCCAGAGAATGCAAGTTCAAATTCCACCATGGAAGTTGGAGAATTTGAATTCAGTGTTTCAAAATCTGGAAATAAAAAACTGGTATCAGTAAAAGAAGTGACCACAAAACTATTGGATTAACGTAAAAATCCAACTAGTTCACTGATGTACTTTTGGGAAGGAAACCAGCCGTCCTTACGTAGTCTGGCCTATGTATCCCTCCAGTCCCACACTAACATAGTTGACTCTTAACTGCCTCTGGGCTGGCCCAGCAAGCCACACATTGTATCAAAGCACTACAATGAATGGACTGCAGCAGTTCAAGAAGAAGGCCCACCACCACCTTCTCAGGGCAACTAGGGAGTGGTAATAAATGTGGTTTTGCCAGCAATGCCCATGTCCTGAGAAATAATTAAAAAAAGACACTGGGTATTGATTATGTGAAAGCCCACTCTGACATCTACACATGCAAATTTTCATAGGAACAGGGGTAGGCTATTCAGCTCCTCAAGCCTGCTTTGTATTTGAATTCCATCTAACAGCCTTGATTCTGTAACCTTAATACTCTTGCCCAACAAAAACCTATCACTCAGTTTTGAAATTTCCAATTGACTCCCAGCCTCTAGAGCTCTTTGGGGAAGAGAGTTCCAGATTTCCACTACCCTTTGTGTGAAGAAGTGCTTCCTGACATCTTCCCTGAATGGATGAGCTCCAATGTTAAGGTTCTGGCCCCTTGTTCTGGACTCCCCCAGAGAAAATTGTTTCTCTCTATCTACCCTATCAAATCCTGTAATCATCTTAAATCCCTCAATTAGGTCACCTCTCAATCACCTTAGTTGGAGTCATTGGATTCTGAGTAGAAATGGGAGTGCTAGCTGCCTCTTTCCCCTCCCTAGCTAGGGACACTGAGGCCATTTGCAATACCACTACTGGCATCAGTCAGGACTCGAATTTTTGGGCTTCCTGTTCTGTGCGGCTTTCATATGCATTGGCTTATCACCCAAAATGATGGGAGAACTCAGTGTCGAGTATTGACACCAACTAAACAGAGAATTGGAAAATGCAGGCAAAAGTATTAAAATCATTGTGCTTTCACATCAGTAACTCTGTGTTTCAGGACGAGAAGGAAGTGGAAAAGATTTTTGACATGCCTCCATCATGGGTACAGCAAATCATTATTCCTAATAAAGGTAAATGGGCCTGTCCTAGTGTCTACGGTTATATGATGTTCCCCAAAGTAGAGACAATTCATTCATTAAAAAAAAATCCAATCTAATTACTGAAGCCAGTTTTATAATGGGCTGTAATTTGCACATGCGGCCATAGGGGCTGCGCAAGTTCCGGATTTTAAAAAACAGATAAATAAAATGTTATCAATAATTTATCCATTTATACATTTAAAAACCTGTGAAATAAGATAAGTTTATTTTTAGCCCCTTTAAATCATGTACATTTTATTTTAACTTGTTTTAAATATCATAGAATCATAGAAAAATTACGACACAGGATTTAAAAAAATGTATTTGATGGCTAGATGTATTTTTGCGGGTATTCCCATTCATATTTATGGGGTTTCAAATAAACAAAGTGAGAGAGAGAATATTAAAGGGTTTAGCATCTTTGAAAGTAGATAAATCGCCAGGCCCAGATAAAATGTATCCCAGGCTGTTAAGAAAAGCAAGGGAGGAAATAGAGTCTCTGATCATCATTTTCCAAACTTCTCTGGCTACAGGCGTGATGCTGGAGGACTACTAACATTGTACCGTTGTTCAAAAAGGGAGAAAGGGATAGACCGAATAATTACAGACTAGTCAGTCTAACCTCGGTGGTGGGAAAATTATTGGAAGTAATTCGAAGAGCTAATATCAGTCGTCATTTAGAAAGGCTTGAATTAATCAAGGACTGTCAGCATGGATTTGTTAAGAGAAGGTCGCGTCTCACTAACTTATTTGAATGTTTTGTGGAGGTAACTAGGAGGGTCGATGAGGGTAATGCTTTTGATGTAGTCTACATGGATTTTAGCAAGGCTTTTGACAAGGTCCCACATGGCACACTGGTCGGAAAGGTAAATGTCCATGGGATCCAAGGGAAGGTGGCAAGTTGGATCCAAAATTGGCTCAGTGGCAGGAGTGTTTTTGTGACTGGAAGGCTGTTTTCAGTGGGGTTCCGCAGGCTCAGTACTAGGTCCCTTACTTTTTGTGGTATATATCAATGATTTAGACTTCAATGTAGGGGGCATGATTAAGAAGATAGTGAGGAAGAAAGCTGTAGACTGCAGGAAGATATCAATGGACTGGTCAGGTGGGCAGAAAAGTGGCAAATGGAATTCAATCTGGAGAAGTGTGAGAAATCATTTGGGGAGGGCTATCAAGGCAAGGCAACACACAATAAATGGTAGGATACTGAGAAGTGTAGAGGAACAGAGGGACCTTGGAGTGCATGTCCACAAATCCCTGAAGGAAGCAGGACAGGTAGATAGGGCGGTTAAGAAGGCAAAAGGGATGCTTTCCTTTATTAACCAAGGTATAAAATATAAGAGTGGGGAGGTTATGCTAGAACTGTATAAAACACTAGTTAGACTACAGCTAGAGTAGGGAAATACCTGTATGTGATTGCATTAGAAAGGGTACAGAGGAGATTTATGAGGATGTTGCCAGGACTGGTGAATTATAGCAATGAGGAAAGATTGGATAGGCTGGGGTTGTTTTCTTTGGAACAAAGGAGGCTGAATGGGAATTTAATTGAGATGTATAAAGTTATGACGGGCCTAGATAGAATGGATGGGAAGGACCTATTTCCCTTAGAAGAGAGGTCAATAACAAGGGGACTTAAAATAATTGGTAAAACGATTAGAGGGAGTTGGGGAGAAATGTTTAATCCAACAGGGATGAAGAATGTCAGTTATATGGAAATACTAGAGATGCTGGGATCATTCTTCTTAGAGCAGAGATGGTTAAGGGGAGATTTAATAGAGGTGTTCAAAATTATGAGGTGTTTTAGAGTAGATATGGGGAAACTGTTTTTACTGCCAGGAGGGTCAGTAACCAAAGGACACATTCAAAATAATTAGTAAAAGAACCAGTGGGGGAGAAAAGGAAAATTTCTTTTACGCAACACATTGTTATGATGTGGAATGCACTGCCTGAAAGTGTGATAGAAGCAGAGTCAATAATAAATTTCAAAAGGGACTTAGATAAGTAGTTGAAATGGAAAGATTTGCAATGATATGGGGAGAGAGCAGGGGAGTGGGACTAATTGGATAGCTTTTTCAAGGAGCCGGCACAGGCTGTAAGATTTTTGGCTGTAATTTGCAGCCTCTATGGGCATGTACGAGTTACACATGCTTGTGAATCGCATGCGCCCCTGAGATATGTGGGCCACTACCCGCGGGTACCCAGAGAGCCCCAGGACCGTGAATCTCTGTACCTCCCGGACCACCAGGTACGCAGGCATTTTATTTGCAGATTGGAGGCATTTCCCCATGGGAAGCCTCTGACTGCAAATTCAGGGCCATCATGATTCTATTTTATAAAAAAATGACTCGCCCAGGGAGCATGATCACGTAAAGTTGGCCCACAAATCTGTGCGAAACAGTAAAATTAAAATGAATTTTGTATTTCTCACAGACATTGAAACACGCTGTCCAAAAGGTGAGAAGTTAATTCAATATAAGAAGGCAAATTTAGAAAAGTATGCGCCATACTTGAACATAGACGGGATGGTGAAGCGACTGATTGAATATGAGGACATTGAATGTAAGTTTTCATCGTTTTACATGTTTTCATCAACTTTCTTCATTATTATCTCCTTTCTCTCCTTAAGACGCTGGCTCATGTCAGGGACAGTTTAATGGCTGCTGGCAGCCCAGATCAACCAGTCTTGTTGTGTGAGCCTTGGGAATGTGTGACGACAAGCTATTAAAGCATTGTTGGGGGATCATAGCTGTTATGTTTTGTCCAGGTTCATTAAATGTATAAGTACAATGGTGCGCCACGGAGGGCGCTGTGGTGGGAGACCTGAAAGTACCTGCAAGACAGAGTATAAAAGGCTGCCCACCACATCTGAGAGGCACTCTGGAGTTACACAATAAAGGACTAAGGTCACAGCAGTTATATCAACACCAGACTGTGTGGAGTCAGTGATTTGTGTGCGACATACACCACATTGGCAACGAGGAAGCGGACGAACTCCACGCAATCATGGCTACTCTGGGCTCGCTAAAGGATTTTACCGTGGACAATGATTGGGAGGCCTTTACGGAAAGGCTCGAGTACTACTTCACAGCAAACGACCTGACGGGGCACACGGACGCACTGAGAGAGAAGCGTAAGGCGATAATTGCTTTCCAGTTGTGGCGATGAGGTTTATTGTCTCGTCAGGGATTTGCTGGCACCCACGAGCGCCAGGGACAAGTCATATGAGGAGCTGGTCGCACTCATTCGTGACCAGTTGAAACCAAAAGAGAGCATCCTCACGGCCAGACACAAATTCTACCATCACTGCAGACCCGTCGTCCAGGACGTCACCAAATATGCTGCGGACCTCAGGAGACTCGCAGCGCCGTGTGATTTTGGCGCACACCTTAGCGAGGCGTTGCGGGACCTTTTTGTTATGGGGATTGGCCATGAGGGCCTCCTTCACAAGCTGCTAGCCACGGAACCCACAGTCACCCTGACAAAAGCCATCACCATCAGCCGGGCATATATGACCTTGACTTGCAGCACCAAGTAAATGATCCACACAGTCTCGAACCCGGCAGGCACTGTCCACAGGATAGCGCCCACCACGGACAAAACTGCAGAACGTGGCTCTGCCCGGGGCAGAGAGCACGGACCTCGGGGTCCTGGAACTCAGAGTCCGCTGAGGGGGGCCAATCAAGCAGCACCATGCTGGCGCTGCGGAGGAAGGCATGGGGCTCACCGGTGCAGGTTTGCAGAGTATACGTGCAATACCTGCCACCTGAAAGGCCACCTTCAGCTTATGTGTAAAAGGAATCGGACTCACCATGTGGCTGAGGAGATGGTGGATGATCCACTGTTCAGCGAGGAGCAGGCAGAAGAAGATGAGGTGTTGGGACTGTACACGTGTCCGACGATTCGCCCCCAGTGATAATGGAAGTAAAAATTGACGGGAGTCCCAGTGAGTATGGCAGTGGATACGGGATCGGGTCCATCGTTGATGAGTCAGAGAACTTTTGAAAAACTGTGTGGTAACCCGGCTGCACGAACCAAGTTGGTCCCGGTCACGGCAAAGCTGCGTACCTACACCAAGGAACTGATATCTGTTCTTGGCGGAGCGGATGTGCAGGTATCTCACGGGGGCGAGACACACGGTTTACTTTTGTGGGTCATTGCAAGCGATGGGCCGACGCTCCTCGGCAGAAGATGGATGGGAAAGGTCCGTGGGAGCTGGGAAGACTTCATTCCTCCACAGACTGCTGCTCCCCGGGTTCCCAAAGTACAGCGCCGACCGAGCTGGAGCTGCAGCCTAAATCCACACACAGGCGAGAGCAGCCCAGAACTCCTGACCCCAAGCAATCCTGCAGCCTCAGCCTCCACAGACTAGCAGACCCTGGAAGAACAAGTTTGCAGGTGCGGGCCGATTGCTGGGGTGTGGGCCGGCGGGGCGCTGCGGGCGATGAGTGGGAGGTCAATTGAGGGCCGGCGGATCCGGGGGGCCCACGCAGAGGAAAAGCTGGGCGGTGATAGTGGCTGCGATGGTGGCGGCCACGGCGGCCGCAGGAGAGGCGGCAAGTGCGGAGACAACGGTGGGAGCGGAGACTGTGGCGGCGGCTGGCGTGACTCGGGAGAACGCGAGCTAGAGCGGCGGATGAGGCAGCAAGCACGGAGGGACTCACAGGAACTGTGACTGATTGAGTCCAAGGAGCCACTTCTGCCAAGATGGGTTGCTCTGGGCCGTTTTTTTCCCTTCCTTTCTTCCTTGTCCCTTCTGTCCTTTCTTCGCCAGCGAGCTCAAGATGGTGTGAGCCTCGTGGCAACGGAGCTCTGCAGACAAAGGCCAGCAGAGCATCTAAGATGGCGGTGCCCAAAGGAAGGCCTCGTGGGAGCCACAAGATGGCGTCTTAAAAGGGAAATGCACCCGGGAGTCTTAAAAGGGCCTTACACCGTTGGCGGCCCCCACATAAAGACTTTTGTAAGGCAAGAGCGAGTCTAAATGAGCTATGTGAATGTAGGATGACAGATTTATGATAAGAATTAATAGTTTAATGCTGAATGGTCACTGTGTTTAAAATTACGGATATGAGTTACGGAAAGAGTTAGTACCACAAGGTTCTTGTAAAAGGGACATGGATCCATGTCCCGTACCTCACCCAGAGGAGCTGGAATTAAATAACTGTTTAGTGTACCTGCAACCTTTTGACATAACATTTGTACCACATACTATATGTACCATACAAATGTACCGCCTATGTATACCTGCTTTCTGTTGGAGGTTATGCTCGTGTAGCTTATCATCCATGCAAGGACTGCAAATACCACATGCTTGCACCGGATCCTCCACATCGGGGAGAAGAGGGAAGTGGATGGTCATGGACTCACACCCACAAATCAACCTGGATGAACAAGGCCGAGGTCACCGGCAATGGCTTTTGGAACTGGAGGGGGGAGGGGGGGAGTGAGATGTTATGTATTGTCCAGGTACATTAAATGTATAAGTACAATGGTGCACCACAGAGGGCGCTGTGGTGGGAGACCTGAAAGTACCTGAAAGACAGAGTATAAAAGGCTGCCCACCACACCTGAGAGGCACTCTGGAGTTACACAATAAAGGACTAAGGTCACAGCAGTTATATCAACACCAGACCGTGTGGAGTCAGTGATTTGTGTGCTACATACACCGCAGTAGCCAAGCCCGTTCAGTCCTCATCCAGCGTCCACGATGTCATGCACTGTCCAGCAACCGGGGGTTGCTGTGTGGCTGGGATCCGGAGATCTAAAAGCAGATCGAGAACTTCCTGGTCTGCATGACTCAGTCCCAATACAGCATCCACATGTGCACTTGAGGTGCCATAAGCTACAGGGCTACGGACCAAGAGCTGGAAAGTGGGATTGGGCTGGATAACTCTTGGTTGGCCGGTGCAGACATGATAGGCCGAAATGGCCTCCTTCCGTGCTGTAAATTTCTATGATTCTATAATTGTACTGCCCTTGCTACGGCTGTAACTGGGATCTGTTCACTCAGGACAAGTCCGAGAGTCAGTTCTGATCTGCATCGCTCAGTTACACCACGTCTGTGCCAAGGAATGAATGTGAAGCTTTGGTCTGCTCGTGTTGAAAGCTTTCTGACTGGGTAGGGAGAATGAAACTGTTGAAAATTAATGACAAAACATATTTTGAGCTTGGATATTTTTAATTGTGTATTTTGTCATAGAGTTCAAATATTTTTATTATTCCTCAATAAAACACTAGTTTGGCCCCAGCTGGAGTACTGTGTCCAATTCTGGGTACCGCACTTTAGGAAGGATGTCAAGGCTTTGGAGAGGGTGCAGAGGAGATTTACCAGAATGGTTTCAGGGATGATGGACTTCAGTTACGTGGATAGACTGGAGAAGCTGGGGTTGTTCTCCTCAGAGCAGAGAAGGTTAAGAGGAGATTTGATAGAGGTGTTCAAAATCATGAAGGGTTTACATCGAGTAAATAAGGAGAAACTGCTTTTAATGGCTGAAGGGTCGGTAACCAGAGGGCACAGATTTAAGGTGATTGGCAAAAGAACCAGAGGCAACATGAGGAAAAACTTTTATGCAACGAGTGGTTAGGATTTGGAATGCGTTGCCTGATAGGATGGTGGATACAGATTCAATAGTAGCCTTGAAAACAGAATTGGATAAGTACTTGGAGAAAAAATTGCAGGGATATGGGGACAGAACAGGGTGGGAGTGGGGCTAACTGGATTGCTGTTTGAAAAAGAGCCAGCGCAGACTCGATGGGCCGAATGGACTCCCTCTGTGCTGTACTATTCTATGATTTTGCTGCTATTTACATTAAGGGGTACCACATCTTTAGTGTTTGATGTGGCCAGTTAACTCTCTGAAATATTTGGGACTCTTAACTTAAAAATTGATTTGGCATCCCATACCCAATTCATTGGGAATTTCCCCCCCAATTGTTTGAGAATCCAATATAGTTAAACAACAACAACTTACATTTGTATTGCACCTTTAACGTAGTACAACTTTCCAAGGGGCTTCAAGGAGCGATTATCAAACAAAATTTGATACCAAGCCACGCAAGGAGATATTAGGACAGGCGAGGTACATTTTAAGGACCATCTTGGACGAGGAGAGTGAGGCGGAGAGGTTTAGGGAGGGAATTCCTGAGCTTAGGGCCCAAGCAGCTGAAGGCAATGGAGGGGCAAAGTGAAATTGTGGACACACGAGGCCAAAATCTGAGGAGCGCAGAGATCTTGGAGGGATGTAGGGCTGGAGGAGGTGAGAGAGATAGGGAGGGGGCGAGGCCATGGAGGGATTTAAACACAAGGAGGAGTATTGAGAGGGTGGGGTTGAAAGAGAGGCATAAAAAGACTTAATTTAAAAAATGTCTCCATGTTTATAGCCCTCAAAGAAACATTACTTATTACCCTGCCTTCAAGTTTACTGTACATGTTTACATGTCAGCTGTGGTTTCAGTGGTTTAGGGCCCAGGGGCCCAGGGCAGCACGGGCCAGCCCACACTGCGATTTGTGTGCGCGCTGGGTCCGTGCAGCAGAGCAGGTCTCCAGTTGTCTTAGGTAATCCTTGCCACTGGACCAAGACCTAGCTCTGTCAAGCCCGTGTGGTGGCTGGTGTGCAACGGCCACCACACGTTAAAAAAATCCACACACAGACATCTTCCAACCTTGAGGATGTAGTTCGGGTTCTTCTTTCGAAACACCTGTGAACTCATCCTTTTTTTGGGGCGTGGAAGCAAGTCATCCTCGTTTCGAGGGACCGCCTATGATGATGATGATGATGACAGCGTCCACTCCAACAGTCATGCACTTTCCAGCAGGGGCCGCTGTCTGGCAATCGGGAGATCAACAATCTCAACTTGGGCTGGTGATGGAACCTTGGAACTTCCTGGCCTGTGTGGCTCAGTACTAAACTAGCAAGCGCACATTGGAAGTTAATTTTTTTTTGCATGTTTTCAATTACATTTTAACCCCCTTTTTTCAGTCAAGTAGCAACTCTCCATGATAAGACAACTTTCTGTGTGTGGGTAGGTTCAGAGGAAATTTACTAGAATGGTGCCAGGGATGAAAGACTTCAGTTATGTGGAGAGACTGGAGAAGCTGGAGCAGAGAAGGTTAAGGGGAGATTTTATAGAGGTGTTCAAAATCATGAAAGGTTCTGATAGAGTAAATGAGGAGAAATTTTTCCATGATTGAGGAGTCGGTAACCAGAGGACACAGATTTAAGGTAATTAGCAAAAGAACCAGAGGCGACATGAGGAAACATTATTTTACGCAGCAACTTGTTAATGATCTGAAATGCGCTGCCTGAAAGGGTGGTGGAAACAATTCAATTTAAAAAAATCAAAAGGGAATTGAATATATATTTGAAGTCTAAACATTTACAGGGCTATAGAGAAAGAGCAGGGGAGTGGGTCTAATTGGTAGCACTTTCAAAGAGCCGGCATAGGCGTGATGGGCTGAATGGCCTTCTTCTGTGCTGTATCATTCTATGATTCTCTGTGTGCTGCTCTTTCGCATTTCCGACCCAATCTCAGCTCAGTAGATTGTGTTGGTGCATCTCATTCTTGCCTGCCTGGTCACTGGACTCGACAAGCAGATTATCACTAACCATTCTTCATCATATTTCAGAATGTGTCACAGTGGCACTAAGTACTGCCCATTCAGTGATGTTGTTGCTTCAACTGTGTTTGCGACCTTTCTGTACATCTTGGACTCAATGTTCTGAGAGTGCCAGTGCTTGAAGTACTCGACGTTGGCCATTTTTGCGCACAGCAAAGCTCCCACAAACAGCAATGTGATAATTACCAGATAATGTGTATTGTTTTGTTGATTGAGGGATAAATATTGACCAGGACGCCAGGGATAACTCCCCTGCTCTTCTTCGAAATAGTGCCATGGGATCTTTTACATCCACCTAAGAGAGCAGACAGGGCCTCGGTTTACCGTCTCATCCAAAAGATAGCACCTCTGACAGTGCAGCACTCCCTTGGAGTGTCAGCCTAGACTTATGTGCTCAAGTCCCTGGAGTGGGACTTGAGCACATAAGTACCCACAACCTTCTGACTCAGAGGCGAGTGTGCTACCCACTGAGCCACAGCTGACACTGAAACTGTTATGTATGCATGTAAACCTTACCAAAATGTAAGACTTGCCACTAGGGGACACACCTGTGGGAGACCTAAGAATCACCTGTGCACCCTGGGGCAAGCAGGTATAAAAGGTGATTCACCATGCTGCTTCCCCACTCTGGAGTCTGAATAAAGAGACCAAGGTCACAACAGTTTGAGCTTGCGATATAGTCCTGTTGATTTATTCTGAACATAACAAATTGGCGACGAGTAACGGATCACGAACTTTCACGCGGTAATGGCTGCCGTTGGTATTCTTGAGAGATTTGTTGAGGGTGATGATTGGGAAGCCTTCGTTGAGCACCTCGACCAGTACTTTGTGGCCAACGAATTGGACACGAATGGAATAGAGATCAAGCGCAGGACGATTCTCCTCACCATATGTGGGTCATCGGTATATGGCCTCCTTAAAAATTTGCTGGCACCGATCAAACTAATGGACAAATCTTATGCAGAGCTGTGTACGTTGGCTAAGGAACACCTCAAGCCAAAGGAGAGCATCCTGATGGCCCGGTACCGCTTTTACACGCACCATCGCTCCGAGGGCCAGAACGTGGCAAGTTTTGTCGCTGACCTAAGACGCCTTGTGGGGCAGTGCGACTTTACAGGATCCTTGGGGGAAATGTTGCGGGACTTTTTTGTGCTTGGAATTGGCCACGAGGTCATTCTTCGCAAACTACTGTCTGCCGAATCCCTAGATCTGAGCACGGCGATCACGATAACCGAAGTCTTCATATCCACGAGCGATAACACGAAACAGATATCTTCACAGAATTGAAGTTCACCGGCAAGCACCGTGCACAAAATAATGTTTTCAGCAGGCAGAACGGCACAGGGCAGGGCCCACATGGTTGCAGAGGCCAGACCTAAGCCTAGAGTGACTCAGAGTCCACTATGGGGCGTGAATACGTATCCATTAGCACCATGTTGGCGCTGCGGGGGCAGCCATAGAGCTCATCAATGTTGATTTAAGCCCTATGTGTGCAAGGACTGTGGAACAATGGGGAATCTCCAGCGAATGTGCAAACGATCTCTGACTCACCATGTGGCAGAGTCAGAAGAGGACGACCGATCCAGCGAGGATCACGATGAACGAGCAGGAGAGGCAACTGAACCTGAGGATGAAGAGGAAGTATATGGGATACACACCTTCACCACCAGAAGCCCTCCGATAATGTTAAAAGTTGAACTTAATGGCACTCCAATCTCCATGGAACTAGACACGGGGGCGAGTCAATCAGCTATGAGCCAGAAGGCATTCGAGAGGCTGTGGGGTGACGAAGCACAGCGACCCAAGCTGATCCCGATTCAGGCAAAGCTGTGCACTTACACCAAGGAACTGATACCAGTTATTGGTAGTGCGGACATAAGAATATCCCATTAGGGAGCAGTGCACGATTTACCACTGTGGATTGTTTCAGGTGATGGGCCAAAGCTGCTTGGCAGGAGGTGGATGCGGAAGATTCAATGGAACTGGGAAGACCTCTGCGTACCTTCTCCAGCGAACGAGGTCTCCCCTTCTCTGAGGCTGAGCAAACCCTCGCCTTCAGCTGAATCAGGCATCGAAGTGCAGATCCAATTGCAGATCCCCGAGGCACAGGCCGCTCATCACGACCACGAGGAGATGAAGATCAACCGAGCAGTGGTACAGGCGCGGTACCCACTACCCGAAGCCAACAACCTCTTTGCGACGATGGAAGAGGCTCCAGGTCGACCATGCGGAGTGGGACTCCAGTTGAAACAACCCAGATGCGTCTTACCGATGCCAGAGGCAAAATACCTGGGGGGAAGATCATGGCAGTCGGCATCACAGACACGGACGAAAGGACATCCAGACCATGGGATGAGAGTGCGTCCAGACCACAGGACGAGAGAGCGTCCAGACCACGTGAGGTCGCCGCAACGGAACGGAGGGATGTGTCGCCCAGCAAGGAAGATGACTGGGTTTGGGGCAAAGGTAAAGGGGCAGCCGCTGAGAAGGACAGGAACCCACTACGCTCCAATAAATTGTGTATACTATGTAACCCTTGTGAATGGTCTTTCGCGGCCAATGCTGTACCATTAAATGGGGTTGTGGGTACCTTACAACAAGCCAAAGTAGCGGGCGAACACCAACCGGTCATATATGTATCTGACAAAGAATTTGTAACAAGTGATGTGTTACCACACGGGGTCGGGTGTGTTGTACAGCAAGGAAAGTAGCGGGTGAACCCCAACCAGTTGTACATGTATCTAACAAAGTATTCATAGCAAGTGAGATGTTACCGCACGGGGTTGGGTGTGTTGTGCAGCAAGCAAAAGTAGCGGGCGAGCCCCAAACGATTGAAAATGTATCCAATAAGTTAAACAAAGCTGCAGTCCGTATTCACGGAACTAAAGAGACGTACCAAAGAGTTTTCCTATATGTGCTCGACCAGACAAGCTGCTCATCCCACAAGCTTGGGAGAGCAGAGGCACAATTATCGATGCGTTGTTTTGAGAAGGTCTATCACTGTCTCTGCACTGCAACATGACCTGCCATGAGCCAGGCACTGAGAACGACACTAATGCCCTCAGTTGGCTACCGTTGCCCACCACCGGGGTGGAAACGGTGCAGCCTGCAGACCCACTCGTGGTCGTGGAAGTGCTTGAAAGTGAGGGGTCAACCGTAACAGCCCCCCAGCTTAGGACCTGGACCAGCCAGGATCCCACGTTAACACCTGTCAAAGGTGAACTGCTAGACGGGATGTGGCAACCTATCCGTCGCAGAGACGAAAGACCCATCCCCACGTTGCAAAGTAAGGCAGGGTGGCTACACACAGTCGGTGGTCCGGGGTCCCCATACTACGGCCCAGGGACCATGGGGATCACTTCCAAAAGTCTCAAGGCCATTGCGGCCATCCTGGGCTTGCCAGACCTCAAGGTCAGCGACAATAGCCCGGAGCAGGCAGCCCAAATCATTAAACCTAGAACCACGAGTGTCACGGTAGGCTCCCTACAGACCCGGATATCCTGGGTGCTACGCAGTCACCAGACAGAAGCACTCAGAACCGAGCCTTCCATATGCCATCAGCAGAGAATGCATCATAATTGCACGGCCCCTCCACGCGACATCAGAATAAGTGATGTAGACCATGTTCAGGGCCCCAGTTGGGCCGCTAGCACTGCTTTAGCCAAGGCGGGGAATGGAGTGCATGTAATGAAAATGGAGCGTTTGATTATGAAACCATGTACTGGGCTAACGAATAAAGCATTTGGACAAGACCAAATTGCGAACTACAGATAACCATGAACCACCGTGAAAGGATCTGGCCCCCAGCGACCCACTAACACGATCAACCTCATCGTCGACCATGAGGATTAACCCACTATTTCAAGACTTCAACCCAGGCGATTGACCGGGGACGTGGGGCGCCAGATCGCTTCAACTTACAAAAGACTTTACGAGAGAGTGATGTTATGTATGCATGTACACCTTACCAAAATGTAAGACTTGCCACTGGGGGCACACCTGTGGGAGACCTAAGGGTCACCTGTGCACCCTGGGGCAAGCAGGTATAAAAGGTGATTCACCATGCTGCTTCCCCACTCTGGAGTCTGAATAAAGAGACCAAGGTCACAACAGTTTGAGCTTGCGATATAGTCCTGTGGATTTATTCTGAACATAACAGAAGCATCTTCTGGACGGATTACATCAGAAGAACGTCTCTTCATCGGGCCTTCCTTGCTTGTGACATATTAGCTCTCTGTTCTAGGTACCACACAATGAACCGGGTGAACTACAGATGTCTCCATAATATCGACAACAAAAGTGACTGAAAGTTGGCAGATGCCACCTTAAAATGAGGGGGTTTGTGCTCGATGTTCCTCTCATTGGCTGGAGACACTTTGCTGCAAGAAGTGAGCGTGTATCGCTGGCCAGTCAAGAACAAACAAACTTCCTCACTACAACAGCTTCATGAATTTCACAAGATCATTACAGGTGAAGAAGGTAATTTGGCCCATCTTAGTTCTTCAACAGGAAGCACACTTCTAGTGAGTAAACGAACGGTATTCTCTGAATGCAATCTATTTGGAAGCCAAGCTTGTTGTTGAAGAATGCTTGATAGAAGTCAGAGTCTCAAAGCTCTCTATATACAAATAATCACCTCACTAAGAATGAGTAGTAAAGGATAGAGCACAAGGTAGAATAACAAGAGTTTCAAAACCTTTTTTTTAATCATTCACAGGTACTTCTTTTGTGAAGGTGACAGAATGGTACGCCAACAGAAAGGACATGCTGGAGAAAATTGAACGTAACATGAAAACTCGGTCCATCACAGAGTATTTTAAAAAAGGCCGGCCGCTGGCACTCACAAGTAAGGACAATGAAACTGCTCAGAAAGCGGATACATGACTGGCAGCCATAGTTTATAGAAGGGTTACATTATGGCCCTTCTGGGGTCTCCTGGATTGTAAGAACAAGTCCGGCCTGCAGGCAGTTTATGCACTGTGTGATTAACAACAACAACTTGTATTTATATAGCACCTTTAACATAGTAAAACACCCCAAGGCGCTTCACAGGAGTGTTAGAAGACAAAAAATAAAATAAATTTGACACCAAGCCAAAGAAGAAATTAAGGCAGGTGACCAAAAGCTTGGTCAAAGAGGTAGGTTTTAAGGAGCATCTTAAAGGAGGAAAGAGAGGTAGAGAGGTGGAGATGTTTAGGGAGGGAGTTCCAGAGCTTAGGGCTGAGGCAGCTGAAGGCACGGCCACCAATGGTTGAGGATTATAGTCAGGGATGCTCAAGAGGGCAGAATTTGAGGAGCGCAGCCATCTCGAGATTAATCTCTGCCCTACGCTATGTGCTGGATTCTGTTCTTAGCAGACCACCCGACACCACTGTGACCCCGAACCATTCTCCTGGATCGGGCCTGTTTACTTCTGCACCCAGGATTCTCGCCACTAAAAGGGAGCCAACTGCTGCCAGAAGCGGAAGAGCCCCTAAGAGGATGCCAAGAATTTATTTTTGGCCTAAAAAAGGTCATGCGTTGGGGCTGACAAGGAGGGAGAGCAGTCCTCAGCTCGGCCCCAGTCACCCATCACCCCTGTGCTCGCTGACCTACATTGGCTCCTGGTTAAGCAACGCCTCGATTTCAAAATTCTCATTCTTGTTTACAAATCCCTCCATGGCTCGTCCCTCACTATCTCTATAATCTCCTCCAGTCCTACAACCCCCGAGATGTCAGCGCTCCTCTAACTATGCCCTCTTGAGCATCCCTGATTATAATGGCTCAACCATTGGTGACCATGCTTTCTGTTGTCTAGGTCCCGAGTTCTGGAACTCCCTGCCTCAACCTCTCTGCCTCTCCGTCTTCCTTCAAGACACTTCTTAAAGCATACCTCTTTGACCAAGCTTTTGGTCACCTGCGCTAATTTCTACTTTTGCGGCTCGATGGCAATTGTTTTAATCTCATAACACTACTATGGAGTGTCTTGGGACGTTTCACTGTGCTAAAGGCGCTGTATAAATACAAGTCGTTGCTCTCCTTAAATCATTGACGTTATTTTGACACTGGCGTTGAAATAATGTAAATCGGAAAACCAAAGCTGCTGACGCCTTGCCAGAGTACAATTCATTGGGTGCAAGTCACCCTTTGGTACTCATTTAAATGGTCATTATTCAATTGTGAATGTCAAGAAGCAATGTCATTGTTTATTTTTTAGGGGGGTGGGTTGCAAAAAAGTTGAGACTAATCCTATCCCTCATGTGATGTCCACATAGGCATTTTCCCGCAGATAGAGGTCAGGAGTGGGGAGCCCGAATTCAGGGGGCAGAGGCTAGTTAGTGGTAACACCCTTACTGCTGCTTTGCCCGAGTCCGGCTAACTCAGCACACACCAGGGAGTTGAGCACCTTCCCCCTTCACCATTATTATCCTTGCTTTATTGTATCGGGAAACCAAAGGCAAGGGTCCAAAGCCCAAGCTTTTAATCCACCACCAGGGTATGGGACTCAACTCCCGATCCCTATCCAGCAACCACTGCTGGAACACATGGCCATGGGCTGAGGACAATGTTGAGCTTGGGCTGCGATGCCCCCCATGACAGAGTAACCTGCAATCACTCACCGCCTAAGCTGACAGACGAAGTGTCATTTAGGGGGAGGTCATGGAGGTGAGGACTGTCAGTGGCTATGAAACCGCACACAAACAAGTGTTGATATTTCATGAGAGGAGGAAGAAGAACTGACAATAAAAAAATAATTGACTCTGGACAATGGAGTTGTGAAATGTTGTGGGTCACTTTAAGCTTTAACTTGCGGACCGGTCCCGAAGGTCTCATTTACTATACTGCCCCTCCCTGGTGTTTATTTTTTGCAGAGCATGTGTATAGATCATCTGAGCCAGAGACTGACAGGAAAATGAAGTACAACAGCATGCTTCGTGTGGATGGGCTGTTGAGCAGAGTGCAAACCGCCACAGAGATGACAGAGAAATTCAGGGACAGGCCAGATTTCCTCATTTACAGACAGGTCACATTTGCCAAACGAGTGAGGAAAGTGAAGCTCCCAGGAGTTATGCAGTCAAGCTATCGCGTCATTTTGGTAAGTAAAACTTGGCTGCCCGTGTCCTAACTCTCACCAAGACCCGTTCACCCATCACCCCTGTGCTAACTGACTTACATTGCCTCTCGGTTAAGCAATGCCTCGATTTCAAAATTATCATCCTTGTTTACAAATCCCTCCATGGCTTCGCCCCTCCCTATCTCGGTAATCTCCTTGAGCCTCACAACTCACATCACTGATTATAATCGCTCAACCATCGGTGGCCGGGCCTTCAGCTACCTGGTCCTAAGCTCTGAAACTCCCTCCTTAAACTTCTCTGCCTCTCTACCTCTTTCCTCCTTTGAGACGCTCCTTAAAACCTACCTCTTTGACCAAGCTTTTGGTCATTGCCGTAATTTCTTCTTATGTGACTCGAGATCATATTTATTATTTTTTTTGTCTTATAACACCGCTTTGGGACATTTTACTACATTAAAGACACTTGTATAAATACAAATTGTTGCTGTTGTTGTAATCCGTTATTTGCCCCGTCCTGTCTTCCGATTTTGTTTACCTCTTACTGCACCTCGCATGAAAACTGTTACTTGCAGCAGTTCTCTGGCACTTCACCAAGTGACAACTGTTCAAGAGTGAGCCTAAAAATATGAGTGTTGACAAGTTATTTAACTTTGGAGGGCATCGCAGCTGAGGCTGTTTCGTGTTTTGCAAAGGGTCACTGGATAGTGGTCAGGAGCAGGAAGTAGCCCAGGCATACTGAGTCCAATCGTACTGCTCACACCATCGTCCTCAGAGACCTGAGACCATTTGCAGGGCCCCCTGCCACCATCCCAACTTTTCAGCATGAACCCATGCTAGTAATTCCCTCTTGATTGGTCGCCATAACTCCGGTAGAAGATCTGTGGAAACCCCGTTTACGCAATTTACGCTGGCCTTCACGCCGGGAGATCAAGGCTCTGATAAAAGGGCGTGGGGAGTCGGAGGAGCAACACACGCCGGGAGATCGAGGCCTTGATAAAAGGGCTTGGGGAGTCGGAGGAGCAACACACGCCGGGAGATCGAGGCCCTGATAAAAAGGCGCGGGGAGTCGGAGGAGCAACACACCCCGGGAGATTAAGGCCGAAGGTAAAACAAAGAAGTAAAAAGAAATCGAAGTGTGACATCACAGCCAGGCGGGTAAGTGATTGGCTGGTTGATTGGTGAGTAATTTTTCTTTTTCTTTGTCTTTTTTCTTTTTCTTATCAGTAAGAAACCTTTGGCATTGTTGCCAAATTAAATTAATTTAAGGGTTAAGTCATGGCAGGAGAGTCCAAACCCGTGTCATGCTCCTCCTGTGCTATGTGGGGAAATCAGGGACACTTCCAGTGTCCCTGACGACTATGTGTGCAGGAAGTATGTCCAGCTACAGCTCCTGACAGACCGCATTGCGGCACTGGAGCTGCGCATGGATTCACTCTGGAGCATCCGCAATGCTGAGGATGCCGTGAATAGCACGTTTAGTGAGTTGGTCACACCGCAGGTAAAGGTTACAAAGGCAGATAGGGAATGGGTAACCATCAGGTAGAGCAGGAGTAGGAAGGTAGTGCAGCAGTCCCCAGTGGTCATCTCCCTCCAAAACAGATATATCGCTTTGGGTACTGTTGGGAGAGATGGCTCATCAGGGGAAGGCAGCAGCAGCCAAGTTCACGGCACCATGGGTGACTCTGCTGCATAGGAGAGCAGGAAAAAGAGTGGGAGAGCTATAATGATAGGGGATTCTATTGTAAGGGGAATAGATAGGCTTTTTTGCGGCTGCAATCGAGACTCTAGGATGGTATGTTGCCTCCCTGGTTCAAGGGTCAAGGATGTCTCAGAACGGCTGCAGGGCATTCTGGAGGGGGAGGGTGAACAGCCAGTTGTCATGGTGCTTTTAGGTACCAACAATATAGGTACAAAATGGGATGAGGTCCTACAAGCTGAATTTAGGGAGCGAGGAGTTAAATTAAAAAGTAGGACCTCAAAGGTAGTAATCTCAGGATTGCTACCAGTGCCATGTGCTAGTCAGAGTAGAAATAGCAGGATAGTTAAGATGAATACATGGCTTGAGGAATGGTGCCAGAGAGAGGGATTCAAATTCCTGGGACATTGGAACCAGTTCTGAGGGAGGTGGGACCAGTACAAACCGGACGGTCTGCACCTGGGCAGGACTGGAACCAATGTCCTAGGGGGAATGTTTGCTTGTGCCAGTTGGGGAGGGTTTAAACTAATATGGTAGGGGGATGGGAATCTATGCAGGGAGACAGAGGGAAGTAAAATGGGGGCTGAAGCAAAAGGTAGAAAGGAGATAAGGAAAAGTGGAGGGCAGCGAAATCAAAGGCAAAAATCAAAAAGGGCCACATTACAACATAATTCTAAAAGGACAAAGAGTGTTAAAAAAACAAGCCTGAAGTCTCTGTGCCTCAATGCGAGGAGCATTCGTAATAAGGTGGATGAATTAACTGCGCAGATAGCTGTTAACAAATATGGTGTAATTGGGATTACGGAGACATGGCTCCAGGGTGACCAAGGCTGGGAACTCAACATCCAGGGGTCTTCAATATTCAGGAAGGAAAGACAGCAAGGAAAAGGAGGTGGGGTAGTGTTGCTGGTTAAAGAGGAGATTAATGCAATAGTAAGGAAGGACATTAGCTTGGATGATGTGGAATCTGTATGGGTAGAGCTGCGGAACACTAAAGGACAGAAAACGCTAGTGGGAGTTGTGTACAGATCACCCAACAGTAGTAGTGAGGTTGGGGATGGCATCAAACAAGAAATTAGGGATGCGTGCAATAAGAGTACAACAGTTATCATGGGTGACTTTAATCTACATATTGATTGGGCTAACCAAACTGGTAGCAATACGGAGGAGGAGGATTTCCTGGAGTGTATAAGGGATGGTTTTTTTAGACCAATATGTCGAGGAACCAACTAGAGAGTTGGCCATCCTCGACTGGGTGTTGTGTAATGAGAGAGGATTAATTAGCAATTTTGTTGTACGAGGCCCCTTGGGAAAGAGTGACCATAGTATGGTAGAATTCTTCATTAAGATGGAGAGTGACGCAGTTAATTCAGAGACTAAGGTCTTGAACTTAAAGAAAGGTAACTTCGATGGTATGAGACGTGAATTGGCTAGGATAGACTGGCGAATGATACTTAAAGGGTTGACGGTGGATAGGCAATGGCAGACATTTAAAGATATCATGGATGAACTTCAACAATTGTACATCCCTGTCTGGAGTAAAAATAAAACGGTGAAGGTAGCTCAACCGTGACTAACAAGGGAAATTAGGAATAGTGTTAAATCCAAGGAAGAGGCATATAAATTGGCCAGAAAAAGCAGCAAACCTGAGAACTGGGAGAAATTTAGAATTCAGTAGAGAAGGACAAAGGGTTTAATTAGGAGGAGTACAATAGAGTATGAGAGTAAGCTTGCAGGGAACAT
The DNA here is from genome assembly GCF_044704955.1 of Pristiophorus japonicus. NCBI lineage: Eukaryota > Metazoa > Chordata > Chondrichthyes > Pristiophoridae > Pristiophorus > Pristiophorus japonicus. The sequence goes on along the minus strand of NC_091980.1, from coordinate 166,387,165 downwards.
AAGAACTGACTGCAAAAGCTTCCATAGATATGTGAAGAGAAAAAGATTAGTGAAGACAAATAAATGTAGGTCCCTTGCAGTCAGAATCAGGTGAATTTATAATGGGGAACAAAGAAACAGCAGACCAATTGAACAAATACTTTGGTTCTGTCTTCACTAAGGAAGACACAAATAACCTTCCGGAAATACTAGGGGACCAAGGTGGAAGGAGGAACTGAAGGAAATCCTTATTAGTCAGGAAATTGTGTTAGGGAAATTGATGGGATTGAAGGCTGATAAATCCCCAGGGCCTGATAGTCTGCATCCAGAATACTTAAGGAAGTGGCCCTAGAAATAGTGGATGCATTGGTGGCCATTTTCCAACATTCTATTGACTCTGGATCAGTTCCTATGGATAGGAGGATAGCTAATTTAACTCCACTTTTCAAAAAAAGGAGGGAGAGAGAAAACAGAGAATTATGGATAGGTTAGCCTGACATCGGTAGTGGGGAAAATGTTGGAATCAATTATTAAAGATGTAATAGTAGCGCATTTGTAAAGCAGTATGAGGATCGGTCCAAGTCAGCATGGATTTATGAAAGGGAAATCATGCTTGACAAATCTTCTAGAATTTTTTGAGGATGTAACTAGTAGAGTGGACAAGGGAGAACCAGTGGATGTGGTGTATTTGGACTTTCAAAAGGTTTTTGACAAGGTCCCACACAAGAGATTAGTGTGCAAAATTAAAGCACATGGTATTGGAGGTAATGTATTGACGTGGATAGAGAACTGGTTGGCAGACAGGAAGCAAAGAGTAGGAATAAACGAGTCCTTTTCAGAATGGCAGGCAGTGACTAGTGGGGTACCGCAAGGTTCAGTACTGGGACCCCAGCTATTTACAATATACATTAATGATTTAGACAAAGGAATTGAATGTAATATCGCCAAGTTTGCAGATGACACTAAGCTGGGTGGCAGTGTGAGCTGTGAGGAGGATGCTAAGAGGCTGCAGGGTGACTTGGACAGGTTAGGTGAGTGGGCAAATGCATGGCAGATGCAGTATAATGTAGATAAATGTGAGGTTATCCACTTTGGTGGCAAAAACAGGAAGGCAGAATATTATCTGAATGGTGACAGATTAGGAAAAGGGGAGGTGCAACGAGACCTGGGTGTCATGGTACATCAGTCATTGAAAGTTAGCATGCAGGTACAGCAGTTGGTGAAGAAGGCAAATGGCATGTTGGCCTTCATAGCGAGAAGATTTGAGTATAGGAGCAGGGAGGTTTTACTACAGTTGTACAGGCCACACCTTGTGTACAGTTTTGGTCTCCTAATCTAAAGAAGGACATTCTTGCTATTGAGGGAGTGCAGCGAAGGTTCACCAGACTGATTCCCGGGATGGCAGGACTGACATCTGAAGAAAGACTGGATCTGATACGACCTTACTATACAGTATAAATACACATGAGGCCCATGCTTGAGAGAAGGTCAGTCTGTGACCTGTCCTTTATTCCTTAGCATTCAAGTGATGAAGGTGGATGGAGCTTCCCCTTTTATACCTGAAGGTCCAGGTTAGGAGTGTCTCCCACCTTGTGGTCAGTGTTCTCACGGTGTACAACTTAGGTCAGTTTATACATTGGTTACAATGCTGGTTGAACACATGACATCACCTCCCCTCCCAAAGTCTTATTGGGATCACAGGTTGAGTCTCTCTGGTGGTTTACGCTCCCTTGTAGAGCGCCTGAGTTGGGGCTCCGGTTGTTGGGCGCTGGCCTGAGTGTCTGCTGTTTGCGGTGCCTCAGGCCTGTCTGGACTGCCCACAGTGACTGGGCTCTCCTCCCTTTGGTTCTGGTGTTCGGTCACCTGTGGTGGAGTGAACTCTATATTGTGTTCTTCCTCTGCTTCTTCTATGGGGTTGCTGAACCTCCTTTTTGTTTGATCCACATGTTTGCGGCAGATTTGTCCATTGGTAAGTTTAACTACCAGAATCCTATTTCCCTCTTTGGCAACCACAGTGCCTGCGAGCCATTTGGGCCCTGCAGCGTAGTTGAGGACAAAAACAGCATTATTTACATCAGTACATCGCGCCCTCGCATTCCTGTCATGGTAGTGATATTGTGACTGGCGCCTGCTCTCGACAATTTCTTTCATGGTGGGGTGTATAAGGGATAACCGGGTTTTGAGCGTCCTTTTCATTAGTAGCTCTGCGGGTGGAACCCCTGTGAGCGAGTGTGGTCGGGATCTATAGGCCAACAGGAGGCATGATAAGCGGGTTTGTAGGGAACCCCCTTGGATTCTGAGCTTCCCCTGTTTGATTATCTGCACTGCTCGTTCTGCCTGGCCGTTTGAGGCCGGCTTGAACGGTGCCGTTCTAACATGGTTAATTCCATTGCCTGCCATGAAGTCCTGGAATTCAGTGCTTGTGAAGCACAGTCCATTGTCGCTGACCAAGATGTCCGGTAGACCGTGGGCGGCGAACATTGCCCGTAGACTTTCTACCATGGCAGAGGATGTGCTTGAATTTAAAATGTCACACTCGATCCATTTGGAGTAGGCGTCTACTACAACCAAAAACATTTTCCCCATGAAAGGACCTGCGTAGTCCACATGGATGCATGACCAAGGCTTGGCGGGCCATGGCCAGGGGCTAAGGGGGGCTCCCTGGGCGCATTGCCCAGCTGGGCACACGTGTTGCACCTGCGAACACAAAGTTCCAGATCTGCGTCTATCCCTGGCCACCAAACGTGTGACCTGGCAATTACCTTCATCGTGACAATGCCCGGGTGCCCATTGTGGAGTTCTCTGATGAACACCTCTCTTCCCATCTGGGGCATGACTACGCAGTTTCCCCACAGTAGGCAATCGGCCTGAATCGAGAGTTCATCCTTGCGCCTGTGAAATGGTTTAAATTTCTCAGGGCATGCCCTGTACGTGACTGCCCAGTCCCCATTCAGGACACATTTCTTGACTAGAGACAATAGCGGGTCTCTATTTGTCCAGACTTTAATCTGACGGGCTGTCACGGGTGAGCCTTCGCTTCCGAAAGCTTCAACAGCCATGACCATCTCAGCAGCATGCTCGGTAGCCCCCTCAGTGGTGGCTAGTGGGAGCCTGCTGAGTGCATCGGCGCAGTTTTCGGTGCCCGGTCTGTGCCGAATTGTGTAGTCATAGGCGGCTAACGTGAGTGCCCACCTCTGTATGCGGGCCGATGCGTTTGCATTTATGGCCTTGTTGTCGGCCAAAAGGGACGTTAGGGGTTTGTGATCTGTCTCCAGCTCAAATTTCCTGCCAAACAGGTACTGGTGCATTTTTTTTAACGCAAATACACATGTGAGCGCCTCCTTTTCTACCATCCCGTAGCCCCTTTCTGCCTGGGACAGATTTCTGTAGGCATAAGCTACCGGCTGTAACTGACCCTTGGCATTGACATGCTGCAACACACACCCGACACCATAGGACGACGCATCGCACGTTAACACAAGTTTCTTACATGGGTCATATAGCGTTAACAGATTGTTGGAACATAACAAATTGCGTGCTCTATTAAAAGCCCTTTCCTGGCTGTCCCCCCAGACCCATTCGCGACCTTTGTGTAGGAGCACGTGTAGCGGCTCTAGCAGCGTGCTCAATTTGGGAAGAAAGTTACCAAAATAGTTCAGGAGCCCCAGGAACGAACGCAGCTCCGTCGTGTTACGGGGTCTGGGTGCTCTCTGGATCGCTTCCGTCTTGGATGCAGTAGGGCTGATCCCGTCTGCTGCTACCCTCATCCCCAGGAATTCTACCTCTGGAGCTAGGAAGACGCACTTCGCCTTTTTCAGTCGCAGACCTATCCGGTCCAGTCTGCGTAGCACCTCCTCCAGGTTGTGGAGGTGTTCTTCAGTATCGTAACCTGTCATGAGGATGTCGTCCTGAAAAACCACCGTCCCTGGAATCGACTTGAGGAGGCTTTCCATATTTCGTTGGAAGATCGCGGCGGCCGAGCGAATCCCGAATGGACATCTGTTGTACTCAAACAACCCCTTGTGTGTCGTGATGGTGGTCAGCTTCTTCGACTCACTCGCCAGCTCCTGGGTCATGTAAGCTGAGGTCAGGTCCAATTTTGAAAAAAGTTTGCCACTGGATAGCGTCACAAAGAGGTCCTCTGCTCTCAGTAGCGGGTACTGGTCTTGGAGTGACACCCGATTGATGGTGGCCTTGTAATCGCCACATATCCTGACCGACGTATCCGCCTTGAGCACCGGCACAATCGAGCTCGCCCAGTCACTGAATTCGACTGGCAAGATGATGCCTTCCCTCAGCAGGCGGTCCAATTCGCCTTCTATCTTTTCCCGCATCACGTACGACACCGCTCTGGCCTTGTGGTGTACTGGCCTGGCGTCTGGGTTTATGTGAATCACTACCTTGGCCCCCATGAAAGTGCCAATGCCGGGTTGAAATAATGAGCCAAATTTGTCCAGGATCTGTGAGCATGATACTCGCTCCACAGAGGAAATTGCATTGACATCGCTCCATTTCCAGTTCATGACAGCAAGCCAACTCCTCCCCAGTAGTGCGGGACCGTCCCCTGGGACAATCTCCGAATCTTTGTGGGTCACGACTACCGTGGCGCTGCCAAGCACCGGAATGATCTGCTTTGTGTAAGTCCGTAGCTGTGCGTCAATCGGCGATAATTTTGGCCTCCTGGCCTTGGATGCCTACAACTTTTCGAACTGTTTGAGAACAGACTGCCACTCTGGATTGTCCCAGGGACTGGCTGGCACCCGTGTCTAACTCCATTGATACTGGGATACCATTGAGGAGCACTTTCATCATTATCGGTGGCGTCCTGGTGTATGAACTGTATACGTGCTCCACACGAACTTGCTGAACTTCAGCTTCCAGCGATTTCCCCCAGTGTCCATTTCTGCAATTTCTGCAGATATTTTGCTCATCTCTGCAAACTCCGGCTGAGTGCGTGCCTCCACGCCTCCAGCATGAGTTGCGGTTTGAAACAAAAGGTCCCTTGCCAGTCGATCGTCCCTGACTGCCCCTGTTATTGTCCTTGAGTGCACCATTAACAGACATTACTGGCCGCATTGTCCCTTGCAATGGCGTGAATCGCTGTTCAGCTTGCCATTGTCTCTGTCGAACTCCCCCTCTGGGTTCGACTACATGTTGGGGCATGCCCGACTGCCCTTGTCTGCCTGGAGAACTGTGTGCTGCTTTAACAATGTTGAATCTCTGTCCCAACCATTCCTTAACACAGTACCTCTCGTCTGTTCTGCTAGTGGCCATGCTCGCGTGGTTTAAATCCCAGTTTCTTGTCGCCATTGATACGTCCTTACTATATAGTATAAATGCACCTGAGGCCCATGCTTGAGAGAAGGTCAGTCTGTGACCTGTCCTTTATTCCTTAGCACTCAAGTGATGAAGATGGGTGGAGCTTCCCTTTTTATACCTGAAGGTCCAGGTTAGGAGTGTCTCCTACCTAGTGGTCAGTGTTCTCACGGTGTACAACTTAGGTCAGTTTATACATGGGTTACAATGCTGGTTGAATACATGACAGGATCGACTAGGCTTATATTCACTGGAATTTAGAAGAATAAGAGGGGATCTCATAGAAACATATACAATTCTGACGGGACTGGACAAGTTAGATGCAGGAAGAATGTTCCCGATGTTGGGGAATTCCAGGGGCCACAGCCTAAGGATAAGGGGTAAGCCATTTAGGACCGAGATGAGGAGAAACTTCTTCACTCAGAGAATTGTGAACCTGTGGAATTTTCTACCACAGAAAATTGTTGAGGCCAGTTTGTTAGGTATATTCAAAAGGGAGTTAGATATGGCCCTTACGGCTAAAGGAATCAAACGGTATGGAGAGAAAGCAGGAATGGGGTACTGAAGTTGCATGATCAGCCATGATCATATTGAATGGTGGTGCAGGCTCGAAGGACTGAATGGCCTACTCCTGCACCTATTTTCTATGTTTCTAAGTTATAGTTATAATTCCCGAGGGAATCCTCATCGTGAGAATCAAACGTGTAACCTTCCTGGTCTATGTGGCTCGTTGCCATTTTATTCAGTGCACACAGTCTATGTTACATGGGGACGTAGATGGGTGCTCGAGAGGAGCTGAGTTACATTTTTCGCTTCTTAAAAGTCACTCTATTTATGCATATTTCCCTGTAAATAACAGCTGATATGACTGCAGCCAAGAACATGTGGCATGGCAACACTGTGCGGCTTCGCACTAGTCAAGAGGCAGCCCATGACTCAATCTCAGGAGGCTGTTGTCCATGAGAAAATATGGAGAACCGCCGCAGAAATCGATCCCGCCCCTGTGTGGGAACAGAGCTGGGCTCGGTATGATGTCCCTGCCCCCCCCCGTGGTTGGATAGCCCTCTCAGCACTTGGTGTCGGCCTGCATAGGAGGAACTGCCACTTCGGTGAGGCAACAGAGAGCTGCTGGTGCCCAACATGTTTTCAAAATGATAAGGCAGGAAAATTGTAAAACATTTTTTAATGAATGCCGTGAGCCATTGCTCAGTTGGTAGCACTTTTGCCTCTAAGTCAGAAGGATCAAGTCCCAATCCAGAGTCTTGAGCACATAATCCAGGCTGACACTCCAGTGCAGTACTTTCGGATCAGATGTTAAACTGAGATCCTGTCCGTTCTCTCAGGTGAACGTAAACGATCCCATGGCAGTATTTCGAAGATGAGCAGGGGTGTTCTCCCCAGTGTCCTGGCTTATATTTATCCCTCAACCAACATCACTATATACATTATCTGGTCATTATTACATTGCTGTTTGTGGGATCCTGCTGTGCATTAATTGGCTACCGTGTTTCCTACATTACAACAATGACGACAATGAAAAAGTAGTTAATTGGCTGTAAAGCGGTTTGGGTCGTCTTGAGGTCGTGAAAGGCACTATAGAAACATAAGTCTTCCTTTGTATCGCCATTGTTGTCATCGTTCCTGTAAAGGCATTTTAAAACAATGTTTAAACCAACATTTCATATATATATATATATATATATATAAATTTTAAAGTTGTTGGTTTCTCTCTTTGCCTTTAGAAAATAACAGAACGTTTTGCCAGAAACAGAAAAAAAGCAGCCCACCAGGATGTGGCGGAGCAAATATTCCTGATCACAGAGGAGCATATCCAGCTGACATATCATCGAGAGGATGACAGGATCACAGCACTGAAGCGGGAGTTCATCCTCCCGCCAAACTTGTTGCAAAAGGATGACCAGGAGGTTAACATGGATCAGATTGTCATTACTTTCGAGGTAGAGTTACACAGTAGCTGCACACCAAAAAGTACATTGTTTTTATCTTCAAGGCCGGCATTTATTGTCAATCCGTAGTTGCCCTTAAAGATGGGCCTTCTTCTTGAACCGCTGCAGTCTGTGTGGTGAAGGTACTCTCACAGTGCTGTTAGGTAGGGACTTCTAGGATTTTGACCCAGCGACGATGAAGGAACGGCGATATATGCCCAAGTTGGGATGGTTTGTGACTTGGAAGGAAACTTACGGGTGATGGGGTTCCCATTCAATAGCTCCCCGTGTCCTTCTAGGTGGTAGAGGTCCCGGATTTGGAAGATGGTGCTGAAGAAGCCTTGGCAAGAGAACATAATAACATAAGAATTTGGAGCAGGTGTAGGCCATTCGGCCCCTTGAGCCTGCTCCGCCATTCAATAAAATCATGGCTGATCTTCTCCCTCAACTCCACTTTCCTGCACTATCTGCATATCCCTTGATTCCCTTAATATTAATAATAGAGCTGTGGAGGCGAGGTCATTAAATATGTTTAAGGTGGAGATAGACAGATTTTTGAAAGATAAGGGAGTCAAGGATTATGGGGAGTGGGCAGGGAAGTGGAGCTGAGTCCATGATCAGATCAGCCATGATCTTATGGAATGGCGGAGCAGGCTCGAGGGGCCAGATGGCCTACTTCTGCTCCTATTTCTTATGTTCTTATGTTCAAAAATCTATTGATCCCAGTCTTGAATATACTCAAAGATTGAGTCACCACAGCCCTCTGGGGTAGAAAATTCTCTGAGTGAAGAAGTTTTTCCTCATCTCAGTCCTAAATCGCCGACCCCGTATTCTGAGACTGTGACCCCTGGTTCTAGACTCCTCAGCCAGAGGAAACATCCTCCCTGCATCTACCCTGTCAAGCCCTGTAAGAATTTTGTATGTTTCAATGAGATCACCTTTCATTCTTCTAAACTAGAAATATAGGCCTAGTCTGCTCAGTCTCTCCTCATAGGACAACCCCCCCCATGCCAGGAATCAGTCTGGTGAACCTTTGTTGCACTCCCTCCACGGCAAGTATATCCTTCCTTAGGTAAGCAGACCAAAACTGTACACAATACTCCAGGTGTGGTCTCACCAGGACCCTATATAATATAATATAATACCCGCCCTCCTGTATGGCTCAGAGACGTGGACTATAGACACCTCAAATCGCTGGAGACTTCCCACCAACGATGTCGCCGCAAGATCCTGCAAATCCCCTGGGTGGACAGATACATCAACATTAGTGTCCTCGATCAGGTCAACATCCCCAGCATCGAAGCACTGACCACACTCGACCAGCTCCGTTGGGCGGGCCATATTGTTCGCATGCCTGACACAAGACTCCCAAAGCAAGCTCTCTACTCGGAACTCCTACATGGCAAGCGAGCCCCAGGTGGGCAGAGGAAATGTTTCAAGGACACCCTCAAAGCCTCCTTGATAAAATGCAACATCTCCACCGACACCTGGGAGTCCCTGAGCACCTCAAGTCTCGGCGTCGAGAGCAGGCAGAAAACAAGCGCAGGCAGCGGAAGGAGCTTGTAGCAAACCAGACTCCCAACCCACCCCTAACTTCAATGACTGTCTGTCCCACCTGTGACAGAGACTGTAATTCCTGTAGTGGACTGTTCAGTCACCTGAGAACTCACTTTTAGAGTGGAAGCAAGATGATGATGACGATGATGATATAATTGCAATAAGATGTCTTTACTCTAATACTCAAATCCTCTTATAATAAAGGCCAACATACCATTTGCTTTCTTAAATGCTTGCTGTACCTACATGTTACCTCGCCCCGCCGCCCCCCCCCCCAGGTCCGAAATGGGGCACTCCCATCCCGTTTTGATGGTTTTTACCGCAGCTGCATTTCCTGCTGACTCTTGTGTGACATTCGGCTCTTTGTTGTTTTTTATCCATGCATCCGGAACTCGATCATAATGGGGATGGTGACAACACCTGAGAGGCAGATACGCAGCAGTGACAGCAACTGAGGGTCGGAAGTTGGGTGCAGAGTGGAGTCACTGCCGCGATGTTGTCATCACGCCGCCGCGTCACCACAGCTCTCCCTTTCACTTAAAGGGGAGAGCCTCCGCGATTTTTTAACTTCAGGCCACTGGGCCACCAGGGAGGGTTTTGACCAGGCCAGCTGCCTGTTGGTGGCCCGGCCGAACCTGGGGGCACAATTGTCAGACGACATGGCTGTCGGCCGACAAAAAAGAACCATGGCGGCAGCGGCAGTGCGCCCTCCCCTTTAAGGGAAGCCACACCGCCATTGCAGAAGGTCGCTGCCTCACTGGACCACCGGGAAAAAGCTTGTTTTGGCACCCCGGGCCAATCGGAGATTCTCCAAGGAGAATGTTGCCGTCGGGAAGATAGATTGGTTGCGCGCACGGTGATGACGCACTTAAAATGAATCGGCAGCAGTGGAGTGGTAGGCAGGGGATCTATTATCTATTCTACTAGTTACAACCTCAAAAAGCTCTAACAGATTTGTCAAACGTGATTTCCCTTTCAGAAATCCGTGTTGATTGTGCCCAATCCTATTATTATTTTCTAAGTGCCCTGTTACCACGTCCTTAATAATAGATTCTAGCATTTTCCCTACTACTGATGTCAGGTTAACTGGTCTGTAGTTCCCTGTTTTCTCTCTCCCTCCTTTCTTAAATAGTGGGGTTACATTAGCTACCTTCCAATCTGCGGGAACCGTTCTAGAATCTATAGAATTTTGGAAGATGACAACCAATGCATCCACTATCTCTATAGCCACCTCTTTCAAAACGCTAGGATATAGACCATCAAGTCCAGGGGATTTATCGGCTTTCAGTCCCATTAATTTCTGCAGTACTATTTTTTTACGAATACCGATTTCTTTCAATTCCTCATTCTTGCTAGACCCTTGGTTCTCCACTATTTCCGGGAGGTTTTTTTGTGTCTTCTTCTGTGAAGACAAACTATTTGTTTCATTTCTCAGCCATTTCCTTACTCCCCATTATAATTTCTCCTGGCTCAGCCTGTAAGGGACCCACATTTATTTTTGTTAATCTTTTCCTTTTTACATATCTCTAGAAGCTTTTATCATCTGTTTTTATGTCTCTCATTCTATTTTCCCTATTTTCCCTTTTTTTATTCAATTTCTAGGTCCTCCTTTGCTGAATTCTAAAATCCTCCCAATCCTCAGGCTTATTTTTTTTAAATTTCAAAATATACTTTATTCATAAAAAGAATCTGTACAGTACATTCAATGGCATTTCATTACATTTCGCTGCGGTCAGCAATCCCATACAATACATCTGGGTGCTGACGGCAGTTCCGTTCGTTACATTTCTCGTTTTTCTGTTCAACTGCGATTCAGTACAATAAACAGGGTACATTGTGGTACATTTACACAAATTACATTTCATGTGTTACAATACAGTGCCCGGAATGGGTGACGGTACATTTACATTTATTCTTTTCAAACATGCATTTCATAACACACCTTGCATTGTACATGGCACGACATTGGTGTTTACAGATTTGGTGCTCTATGTACACAAAGTGTAAATTACAAATACAGCCCGAGGGAGTTTGGTGCTGATTTCTGCCCCCGGGTTTTCCGTGGCGGAAGGGCTTTAGACTGTGGCCCTTCCCCACCGTGCCTTTGCGGCGACTGCACCAATTTTCAGTGCGTCCCTCAGCACGTATTCCTGGATCTTGGATTGCGCCAGTCTGCAACATGCGGACATGGTCATCTCCTTGTTCTGGAAGACCAGCAAGTTTCGGCAAGACCAAAGAGCGTCTTTGACTGAGTTGATGGCCCTCCAGCAGCAGGTGATGTCTGTCTCGGTGTGTGTCCCTGGGAACAGCCCGTAGAGCACAGAGTCCTGTGTTACGGAGCTGCTTGGGATGAACCTCGACAGCAACCACTGCATCTCTTTCCAGACCTGCGTTGCAAAGGTGCAATCCTGAAGGAGATGGGTAACAGTCTCGTCCGCCCCGCAGCCGGCCCGGGGGCACCGTGCCGTGCTGCTGAGGCGTCGGCTGTGCATGAACACTCTGACGGGTAGGGCCCTCCTCACCGCCAACCAAGCTACGTCTTGGTGCTTGTGTGTAAGCTTTGGCGATGAGACGTTCTGCCAAACAAGTTCGACAGTCCGCTCAGGGAACCACCCGACAGGGTCCACCGTCTCCTTCTTTCGAAGGGCGTCCAGGACCTTACGTGCTGACCACTGTTTGATGGCCTTGTGGTCAAAGGGGTTTCTTTTGAAGAACTTTTCCACGAAGGACAGGTGGACAGGCATGGTCCAACTGGTGGGGGCGTTTCGCGGCAGCGTGGCCAGACCCATCCTTCTCAACAATGGGGACAGGTAGAACCTCAGCATGTAGTGACACTTGGTGTTTGCGTACTGGGGGGCTGTGCATAGCTTGATGCAGCCGCACACAAAGGTGGCCATCAGGATGAGGGCCACGTTCGGAACGTCCTTTCCTCCACTGTCCAGAGATTTGTACATCGTGTCTCTGCGGACACGGTCCATTTTGGATCTCCAGACAAAGTTGAAGACGGCTCGGGTGACTGCCGCGTCTGGTGAGATGGGCCAGACCTGCGCCACGTACAACAACACCGAGAGCACCTCACTCCTGATGACCAGGTTCTTGCCTGTGATGGAAAGGGAGCGCTGCTCCCAAAATGCCAGTTTCTGTCTGACCTTGGCAATGCGCTCGTCCCAGTTTTTGGCGCACGCCCCGTCCGCTCCGAACCATATTCCCAGCACCTTCAGGAAATCTGGCTTGACGGTGAAGGGAATGGAGGCTCGGTCGGTCCAGTGACCAAAGAGCATGGCCTCGCTTTTGGTGCGGTTGACCTTTGCTCCCGAGGCCAGTTCAAACTGGTCGCAGATTGCGAGCAATCTGCGGACCGACTGCGGGTCCGAGCAAAAGACGGCGACGTCGTCCATGTACAGGGAGATTTTGACCTGGGCGCCTCCGCTGCCTGGGATCGTCACCCCTCTGATGCCCGCATCCTTCCTGATGGACTCGGCAAAGGGCTCGATACAACACACAAACAAGACAGACGAGAGAGGACAACCTTGCCTGACTCCAGATCTGATTGGAAAGCTTTGAGTTTCCCACCCGTTGATTAGAACTGCACTACTGATGTCTGTGTAGAGCAGTTTGACCCAATTTCGGATGCCCTCCCCGAACCCCATTTTGGAGAGCACGTCCATCAGGTACGTGTGCGATATCCTGTCAAAGGCTTTCTCCTGGTCTAAGCTGATTAAACAGGTGTTCACCCTCCTGTCCCGCACGTAGGTGATCGTATCTCTGAGTAGCGCGAGGCTATCAGAGAGCTTCCTGCCGGGGACAGCGCAGGTCTGGTCCGGGTGAATCACCAGCTCAAGAGCAGACTTGACCCTATTGGCGATGACCTTTGACAGGATCTTGTAGTCCACATTGAGCAACGAAATGGGCCACCAGTTTTTGATTTCCTCCCTCTCCCCCTTCTGCTTGTAGATGAGGGTGATGATGCCTTTCCTCATCGATTCTGACATGCTGCCGGCCAGAAGCATACCTCCGTACACTTCCAGCAGGTCCGGGCCTATCCAGTCCCACAGAGCCGAGTACAACTCGACCGGTAAGCCATCGCTTCCGGGAGTTTTATTCGTCTCGAAGGACCGGACGGCCTTTGTCAGCTCGTCCAGAGTTAGCGGGTGGTCCAGACTCTCTCGCTTGCCGTCGTCTAAGACCTCCGAAATGGACGACAGGAAAGACTGGGAGGCCGCATGGTCTGTGGGTTTGACGTCGTACAGCCTGGCATAGAAGGATTTGCTTATCCTCTGTATGTCAGGCTGCGAAGACGTCACAGAACCGTCTTCTTCCTTTAGGCTGGTGATCACAGAGCTCCCCCTGTGTACCTTTTGGAAGAAGAAGCGCGAACACGTCTCATCCTGCTCGACGGAGCGGACTCTGGAGCGGAAGATGATCTTGGAGGACTCCGAGGCAAAGAGCGAGGATTGCTGGCCCTTCACCTCTTCGAGTTCCTCCGTGACATCGACCCCCATCGACTGCAGCAGGAGCAGGTTTTGCATATTTGTCTGGAGTCGGGACAATTCCCTCTGTCTCCCTCTCGCCTCCTGAACACCTTTGAGGATGAAGAACCTCTTGATGTTCGTCTTGATTGTTTCCCACCAGTGCATCGGGGAATCGCAGAGGTTCTCTAACCGTTGTAATCCCTCTTGAGTTCCTCAATGTTTTCCGGAGTCAACAGTTTCACGTTCAGCTTCCATATCCCTCTGCCAACTTTCTGGTTGTCCTGTGTGTGACAGTCAGCCAGTAGGAGGCAGTGGTCAGAGAAGAACACCGGCGTGACGTCGGTGGATCTGACCTTGAGCGTGTGGGACACAAACAGGAAGTCAATTCTGGAATGGACGGACCCATCTGGTCTCGACCAGGTGTATCTGCGCGGTGCTCCGTCTGCAGGGTTGCTGAAGACGTCGCACAGCTTGGCATCCTTTACCGCATCCATCAGGAGTCTGGACGTGGCGTCCAGTTTGCTGTCGGCTCTGCTGGATCGTCCAGCCGCATCGATGATGCAGTTGAAGTCACCGCCCAGAATGACCGGCCTGAACGTTGCCAGTAACAGTGGGAGCTGCTGGAAGAGGGCCAGCCTCTCGTTCTTCACAGCTGGAGCGTAAACATTAATTAACCTGAGAGGGGAGTTTTTGTACATTACATCTGCTACGAGGAGGCGGCCGCCCACCACCTCCTTAACTTCGGTGATGGTGAAGTGGCTTCCCCGCAGCAGAATGCCCAGGCCGGAAGCTCGGCTGTCGTTGCCCCCTGACCAAATGGATGGTCCATGGGTCCACCATCGTGACCACTGCCGGTAACTGCTGAAGTGCGGCAGACCGCACTCCTGCAAGAACAGCAGGTCCGCTTTGACCTTGGCGAGGTACCCCAAGGTGGAAACACATCGCGTAGTCGATTTCACGCTACGCACGTTAATACTAGCAATTTTTAAATCCATTTTAAAGCTATGTTTTACATTTACACACATTGCAGTTCAGATACATCGTTTTCAATTTCAGGTAAATCGTTTTCAATTACCCCATATTCCACAATGGCGATTTCCAGCATGTGTAAGTTATTACTATCCACATCAAGTTCAACATTTACTGCACCTGGGGTGGCGTGGTCATCGTCGTCCTCTGCTGTGGGGATGTTTTGACCAGGGGACTGCTGCAGTTCTGTGATTACGTCCTCAATGTTCTCTGCACTGTCCTCGCCTGGTGTTGGTGGTTCCCCCTTTTCCTCAGTCGCGGCGGTGTCGAGCTGGTGTGCGTCGATCGCTGCGTCGCTCCCGGTGTTCCGGAGGTGGGGTGTGCTGGGCACTTCGCTGCTCCCGTTATCCCGGGGCTGGTCTGCGTTGGTTGCTCCTTCGCTCCCGGTGTCCCGGAGCTCGTGTGCGCTGGGCCCTTCGTTGCTCTCAGGTTCCTGGGGCAGGGCTGTGTTGGTCGCTTCCCTGCTCCAGGTTTTCCGTGGCCGTGGGATGGCGCATTGCCTCTTCTTCAGGCGGTGGCACTTTTCCTCCTCAGACAAGCTGCCGTCGCTGGTTTCTGCCGAGCTTGGTGGTTGCCTCTTGGCCTTGCGCCTTTTCCTTACTGTCTGCCATTCCGCTTCCTCGTCTGATGTCTGCTCGTCTCTGGGTTCGGTGCTCTGGGGGCAAGGTTCGCTGCTGGCTGCTGGTGGCTCGCAGCTCGCGGTAGCAGTGTTCTCTTCCTCGCCGTCTTGTCCCGAGTTCATGGTCGGGGGGAGGGTGTGGCTCTCCTCTGGAGCGTTGTGTTCGTCAGCTTCCTCCTCCTCTGGTGCAAAGTTCTTTGCTACCTGCGCATAGCTGCGATTGCGTTTGGGGCAGTTTTTGTAAAGGTGCCCAGCCAGACCACAGAGGTTGCAGCACTTGGTCTCCTTGCAGTCTTTTGTCTGGTGGCCCTCGTTCTTGCAGTTTCGGCAGATGACAGTCTTGCAGCTTGCCGCCACATGGCCTGCCTTCCCGCAGGTGCGGCACACGTTGGGTTGGCCAGCGTACACCATGTAGCCCCGGCTTCCTCCGATGGAAAAGCTGGAGGGTGGGTGCAGGATGGTTCCGCTGGCGTCCACCTTCAAGGTGACCTGGATCTGGTGCTTGCTGGTCCATATTCCGTGCCCATCTTTCAAGTCACTGCTGCTTCCTGCCCCATCGACAAACCTGTTGAGGAAAGTCAGCACATCGGTGACGGGGATGTGGGGGTCGTACATTTGCACTGTGATGGTGCATCTTCTCTGCGACGGGAGGGTGAACAGCGGCTCCCAAGTTAGCACTGAGCGCACCAGTTCACTCGCCTCCTTCAAACCCTTCAGGAACTTCAGGCAGAGGGTGACGGTTCTGAAGGTCACATCGAAGTAACCTCTCTTCGGGAGGTCCTGCAAGGCGAAGACGTCGGCGACTTTCATGCCACATGTTCCCAGCAGGATTTTCTTCACGAAAAGTTCCCGGTTGATCATTGTCTGTCCTTCCACTTTCTTTACCGTCACTCGGATGGTGTTTCGGACTCCCTGGTTCGCCGCTCGGTTGGCCGCCATCCGGGTAGCAGATTCCTCCTTTCGCTGTGAGTTTTGGCCGAAGCCTTCAACCTGGCGTTGCCCCAGTCCGGGGCACGGGCGGACCTCCAGGCCCGCCCCTTGACAGGCCCAAAGGCCCGTCGAATCGTCAGTCGAAATGCAGATTTTGTCTCCTCTCTCCAATTGGCGCCTGGCTCAAGCCAAAGGCCAGAGCCAGCAAAACTGGAAAAACGAGTTTCTGCAGTCAGTCGATTTGCATATGAATGCCCAATCAACAGGTACTCCACTTGATCTTAGCCAAAACTTGCTGCAGACGTGGTCACCGTGGACCTCAGGCTTATTGCTCTTTTTGGCAACATTATAAGCCTCTTCCTTTGATCTAATACTATCTTTAACTTCTCTTGTTAGCCACAGTTGGACCACTTTTGGGTTTTTGGGCCTTAAAGGAATGTATGTTTGTTGTAAGTTATGTATTAATTCTTTAAATGCTAGCTATTGCTTGTCTGTAATCATATCTTTTAATATAATTTCCCAATCTACCTTGGCCACCTCACCCCTCATACTTATCTAGTTAACTTTGTTTAGATTTACGACCCTAGTTTTGGATTTAACTAAATCACTTTCAAACGCAATCTAAAATTCTATCATATTATAGTCACTCTTCGCTAATGGCCCCTTTACTATAAGGTTATTAATTAACCCTTTCTCGTCGCACAATACTAGATCTAAAATAGTCTGTTCCCTAGTTGGTTCCTCAACATACTGATCTAGAAAAACATCTTGTATACGTTCCATGAATTCGTTCTCTGCACTCTTACTGCATATTTGGTTTGCCCAGTCTACATGTAGATTAAAGTCCCCCATGATTATTATATTACCCTTGTTACATGCACCACTAATTTTTAGATTTATATTGTGCCCTACATTACCACCATTTTCAGCAACCGTTAACCCCCCCTCCCCCCGGCCAAGGTCACGGTTTACACCAATGCAAAATAGGTGGAAAGGTGTTAACTATAAAAAAAACCCAAATGGATATAAAGAAAGGGAAGTGGACCTGAGTCCATGATCAGATCAACCATGATCATATTAAATGGCGGAGGGGCCAAATGGCCTACTCTTGCTCCTATTTCTTATGTTCTTATATAAAGTGATAAAAGGTGCAAAAAGGGCACATGAACAAAAACTTGCAAGAGATATCAAAACTGTTTATAAATATATGAAGAATTTTTCAAAATAAATATATTAAGGAAAAGAGCATGGTAAGGGGGAATGCGGGCCCATTAAAGACAGATGCAAGTGAGACTTTAATGGATAATACGGAAATGACAGACTTGTTAAACTAATACTTTTCACAATCGAGGAAGAGCACAAATTACCAGCAGTACAAGGAAACCTAAAAATAAGTAAAGTGAAGGAATATACTTGATAAAGTATAAATTTAACATGGTAATTGAGAAAATAATGGGACTTAAAGTTCACAAATCTCCAAGACCTGATGGTTTCCACCCTTGGTTATTAAAATAAATTGGTGGGAAAATTGCAGATGCATTTGTAATACTGTTTCAAAGCTCTTTAGATTCAGGACTTGTGCCAATGGCTTAGAAAATTGCAAATGTTACTCCATTATTTAAGACAAGAGAGAGGGAGATACCAGGAAACTACAGACCTATCAGTTTAAAGTCAATTGTAGGGAAATTACTAGAATCTATCATTAGGGCCAAAGTGACTGAGCAGTTGAACAAGTATGAGTTGATCAATGAGAGTTGGCATGGATTTGTGAAGGGTAGGTCATGCCTGACTAATCTAGTTGAATTTTTGAGGAGGTCACTAACAAGGTAGACATGGGAGTGTCTATGGATGTTGTTTATATGAACTTTCAGAAGGTATTTAATAAGGTTGCACACAAGATATTATTACCAAAAATAAGAGTGCATGGAATTGGAAGTAATCTTAGGACATTGGTTGAAAATTGGTTGGGAGGTAGGACACAGAGATTAGGGATAAAGGTAATATACGCTGTTTGGCGGGATGTGACAAGTGGTGTTCCCAAGGTATCCGTACTGGGGCCTCATATATCAATTAATTGGATGAAGTTATCGAGAGTTGTAGATGGGAACAGGAGATTACAAAGGAGCATAGAGCTATTAAGTGAGTGGGTAAAACTGTGGCAGATGTAGTTCAACATGGGACGTATGAGGTCATCCACTTTGGATCCATCAAAGACAAATCGGAACATTTTCTAAATGGCGAGAAACTAGAAACAATGGGATTTGGGTCTCCAGGTACACAAATCACTAAAAGCTAATCCACAGGTACAAAAATTAATCAAAAAGGCTCATGGAATGTTGACCTTCATCTCAAGAGGGTTGGAATACACAGGGGAGGTAATTATGCTCTCGTTGTACAGAGCCTTGGTCAGATCCTATCTGGAGTATTGTCTTTAGTTCTGAGCACCACAGGAAGGATATATTGGCCGTTGATGGGGTACAATGCAGTATTACAAAAACTATACCGGGGCTAAATGGGTTAAATTATGAGGATAGTTCTATAAACTTAGTTTGTATTCCCATTAAGTTTGGACGGTTGAGCGGTGATCTAATCAAGAATGAAACAGTTAATTCAGAGACCATGGTCCAGAACTTAAAGAAGGGTAACTTTGAAGGTATGAGGTGTGAATTGGCTAGGATAGATTGGCGAATGATACTGAAGGGGTTGACTGTGGATGGGCAATGGCAGACATTTAGAGACCGCATGGATGAACTACAACAATTGTACATTCCTGTCTGGCGTAAAAATAAAAAAGGGAAGGTGGCTCAACCGTGGCTATCAAGGGAAATCAGGGATAGTATTAAAGCCAAGGAAGTGGCATACAAATTGGCCAGAAATAGCAGCGAACCCGGGGACTGGGAGAAATTTAGAACTCAGCAGAGGAGGACAAAGGGTTTGATTAGGGCAGGGAAAATGGAGTACGAGAAGAAGCTTGCAAGGAACATTAAGACGGATTGCAAAAGTTTCTATAGATATGTAAAGAGAAAAAGGTTAGTAAAGACAAACGTAGGTCCCCTGCAGTCAGAATCAGGGGAAGTCATAACGGGGAACAAAGAAATGGCGGACCAATTGAACAAGTACTTTGGTTCGGTATTCACTGAGGAGGACACAAACAACCTTCCGGATATAAAAGGGGTCGGAGGGTCTAGTAAGGAGGAGGAACTGAGGGAAATCCTTATTAGTCGGGAAATTGTGTTGGGGAAATTGATGGGATTGAAGGACGATAAATCCCCAGGGCCTGATGGACTGCATCCCAGAGTACTTAAGGAGGTGGCCTTGGAAATAGTGGATGCATTGACAGTCATTTTCCAATATTCCATTGACTCTGGATCAGTTCCTATGGAGTGGAGGGTAGCCAATGCAACCCCACTTTTTAAAAAAGGAGAGAGAGAGAAAACAGGGAATTATAGACCGGTCAGCCTGACATCGGTAGTGGGTAAAATGATGGAATCAATTATTAAGGATGTCATAGCAGTGCATTTGGAAAGAGGTGACATGATAGGTCCAAGTCAGCATGGATTTGTGAAAGGTAAATCATGCTTGACAAATCTTCTGGAATTTTTTGAGGATGTTTCCAGTAGAGTGGACAAGGGAGAACCAATTGATGTGGTATATTTGGACTTTCAGAAGGCTTTCGACAAGGTCCCACACAAGAGATTAATGTGCAAAGTTAAAGCACATGGGATTGGGGGTAGTGTGCTGACGTGGATTGAGAACTGTTTGTCAGACAGGAAGCAAAGAGTAGGAGTAAATGGGGACTTTTAAGAATGGCAGGCAGTGACTAGTGGGGTACCGCAAGGTTCTGTGCTGGGGCCCCAGCTGTTTACACTGTATATTAATGATTTAGACGAGGGGATTAAATGTAGTATCTCCAAATTTGCGGATGACACTAAGTTGGGTGACAGTGTGAGCTGCGAGGAGGATGCTATGAGGCTGCAGAGCGACTTGGATAGGTTAGGTGGGTGGGCAAATGCATGGCAGATGAAGTATAATGTGGATAAATGTGAGGTTATCCACTTTGGTGGTAAAAACAGAGAGACAGACTATATCTGAATGGTGACAGATTAGGAAAAGGGGAGGTGCAACGAGACCTGGGTGTCATGGTACATCAGTCATTGAAGGTTGGCATGCAGGTACAGCAGGCGGTTAAGAAAGCAAATGGCATGTTGGCCTTCATAGCGAGGGGATTTGAGTACAGGGGCAGGGAGGTGTTGCTACAGTTGTACAGGGCCTTGGTGAGGCCACAACTGGAGTATTGTGTACAGTTTTGGTCTCCTAACCTGAGGAAGGACATTCTTGCTATTGAGGGAGTGCAGCGAAGGTTCACCAGACTGATTCTCGGGATGGCGGGACTGACCTATCAAGAAAGACTGGATCAACTGGGCTTGTATTCACTGGAGTTCAGAAGAATGAGAGGGGACCTCATAGAAACGTTTAAAATTCTGATGGGGTTAGACAGGTTAGATGCAGGAAGAATGTTCCCAATGTTGGGGAAGTCCAGAACCAGGGGACACAGTCTAAGGATAAGGGGTAAGCCATTTAGGATCGAGATGAGGAGGAATTTCTTCACCCAGAGAGTGGTGAACCTGTGGAATTCTCTACCACAGAAAGTTGTTGAGGCCAATTCACTAAATATATTCAAAAAGGAGTTAGATGTAGTCCTTCCTACTAGGGGAATCAAGGGGTATGGTGAGAAAGCAGGAATGGGGTACTGAAGTTGCATGTTCAGCCATGAACTCATTGAATGGCGGTGCAGGCTAGAAGGGCCGAATGGCCTACTCCTGCACCTATTTTCTATGTTTCTATGTTTCTATGTAAGATGTTTAAAATGATCAAGGGACTCGATAGGGTAGATATAGAGAAACTATTTCTTCTGGTGGGGAAAGCCAGAACAAGGGGGCATAATCTTAAAATGAGAGCTAGGCTATTCAGGAGTAAAATTAGGAAGCACTTTTTCACACAAGGGGTAGTGGAGATATTGAATTCTCTCCCCCAAAAGGCTGCAGATGTTGGGTGAATTTAAATTTTCAAGACTGAGGTCGATAGATTTTTATTACATAAGGGTATCAAAGGCGGATCGATGGAGTTGAGATACAGATCAGCCATGATCTAATTAACTGGTGGAACAGGCTGGAAGGGCTGAATGACCTACTCCTGTTGGGAATGACAAATCAGTAGGTCACTTGTGGAAAATCACAGGTGCAGACCTATATCCCCCATTAGAGAGACCAGCAACTGGTAAAAGTTAATATTCAGTGACCTTGGCCTGGATATTAACAGTGGCAGGTTCCATAGGTTAGGGGGACTGAGGGGGGTGGGGGGGGGGGGGCAGTGGGGAGGGAGAGTGTGGGGGTAGGGTGGAGAGTTTTGGACGCATAACCTGTGTTATGTCTGTAATGTACTTATGAATGACCCCACGAGGCAATGTGTTGTACTGAAACTGTAGTGACCGTGGTCCTTTATTTGTAACTCCAGAGTGAGGCACAAGCATGGTGGGCAGCCTTTTATACTGGGCCCTGCATATCTATGCAGGTGACCCTCAGGTCTTCCACCACAGTGCCCTCTGGTGGACAGCCTCTGCCACAGGGGCAGGAAACCCCAGTCTCCACCAGTTGCACCCTCTTGTGGTGCCAGCATAGTAAATACACAGTGTAAACCTTATTGATAGTACATCAGGTAACAAGTCTGCATCTTATGCAACTATACAGTGACTACACAGAGAGTATAACTATAGTCTGCATATATAACATCCTGGAAGTCCATCTTACCATGCATGCTGTGGAATTCACAGCGTGCATCTTTTGTCCTTGACAGATTCCCTGCCCGGAAGTCAGCCCAATTGACTTGGCTTCCAGTCGGGTGGGGAACACTTTGGAGCAGGTCGCAGGAGCAGGTAGGTCCGATCCACGATCCCAGAGGGGTGGGTCCGATCCGGGATTGGGGTCTGATTCCTGACTTCAGAGGTCTTGATATGGGGGCGGGGTTGAGGTGGGGATCTGATGCTGGCGAGCTTGGGATGTCGGGGGGAAGCACTCATGCTCCTCCTGGCCCACAAGCATTGCTGTAAAGGCACTTACCATCTTCCTGATGTTGTCCTCGCCTCCTTTCAGCTGCTGAGTTTCCCAAGGCTTGGGAAACCTGGCGGACCACTGTTAAGCCTGCAAATCAGGTTAAATCAGAGGCTGCCAGCCTCATTAAAATATTTAAATTGCCAATCCGCCTCGTGGGAGTGGGTTGGCTGCCTTGAAGTGGGCAGGTTGGAACCAGGTTGGGGTCCGGTTTCAGATTTTAAAAATGTTAACATCTGAGCCAACCACAACCTACCTGTTTTTGGGTGTTAAAATTCAACCCCTTATGTCCAGTCTATTTTCCTTTGTAGATGTGACTGTATGTTATTTTCTATCTTCGTCGGAGGGATATCTGAACCTGTAACCATGAGAAAAAGCAATTGAGCTGCTGACGTTAAAGCAATCCATCTACTATATTTACTGTCCTGCAGGTTGACCCACTGGCGAAGCCATGTAAAAACGTGGTTCTGTATCAGACTATGATGGAACTGCTGAAGGCACAGGCAGCATCAATGCAAGGTGTCAGAGATTCTGAGCATGAGGTAATATTGGAGTCACCAATAACTTTGTTAATTTACAATGAACAAGACATGCATAATGCCAGGAGCTTTCAGTTTGAGAAAACTTGGAATTATATAGACCACCTATCACATCTGCAGGATGTTCCAAAGCATTTCACAGCCAATGAAATACTTTTGAAGTGTAGTCAGTCACTGTTGTTATGCAAGCAAATGCAGTAACAAGCAGCAAGGTCCCACAAAAAGCAAATGTGATGAGTGGACAGTTAATCTGTTTTGGTAGTATTGTTTGAGGGATAAATATTAGCCAGGGGAACATATTAAAAAGGACTTGAATATGTTCGCCTCTCTTGTCATACATGATGCAACTTTCTCATTCCATTAACCCCGTCGTAACCCCACACCTTGCATTCCACCCCATCCAACCTCCACCCTCCCCCCCACCCCCCCC
Organism: Pristiophorus japonicus; assembly: GCF_044704955.1. Taxonomy (NCBI): domain Eukaryota; kingdom Metazoa; phylum Chordata; class Chondrichthyes; family Pristiophoridae; genus Pristiophorus; species Pristiophorus japonicus. The sequence continues at coordinate 166,364,241 of NC_091980.1, read as the reverse complement.
ACCAATCTCTTGCAATCTCCTGGGTCAGGTAGGCACGGAATGGGAAAAAACATAGGCCATTTTAGGAGAAATACTGAGATTTCTCTCCAACCCCTGCAAGCAATCAAATAAGCACACGGAGATTGCGATGACTGGTGCCACTATTCGTGTCAACCCACCCACCTCTATAATCTACTTGCAGGAACTCATCCAGTTCCCTTTTGAACACTTGCAGTGAATCCACACTCACTGCAGCTCCTGGTAACATAAAGACTTCGACTAGTCTCTGCAACAAAATGAACTCCTGAAATCTAACCTATTTCTATGATTTTTTAACTTGATAGATGCCTCCTAGTTCTTCCCTGCCTATCTAGCTCAAGTAACCTGTCCATATGGACACAATCTAATCCCCTCATGGCTTTAATGACCTCAGTCATATCCCCTTGCAAGACCAAACTTTTCCAAGATAAAAAACCCCAAAACACTCTGATCATCTTTAAACAAATGCCATGATATTCTTTATGTTCAAATGAGCAGTCAGATAGAGTCTCGGTTTAAATTCTCACCTGAAAATGAGTACCTCTGACAATGCAGCACTCCCTCAATATAGCACTGAAGTGTCAGCCTAAATTATCTGCTTAAATCTGTCATGGGGCTTTCACCCACAGTCTTCTGCTGTGGTTTGATCCCATTTGGTGTACTGTGTTCAGTTCTGGGCACTGCACCTCAAGAAGAATATATTGGCCTTGGAGTGGATACAATGCAGAATAACCAGAATGGTATCTGGGTGAAAAGGGTTAACTTATGAGGACAGGTTGCATGGACCAGACTTGTGTTCCCTTGAGTGGAGAAGATTAAGGGGTGATCTAATTGAGGTGTTTAAGATGTTTAAAGGAGTTGATAGGATAAATAGAGAAAAACTATTTCCTCTGGTGTTGGAGTCCAGAACAAGGGGGCATAACCTTAAAATTAGAGCTAGGCTGTTCAGGGGTGATATCAGGAAGCAATTCTTCACCAAAAAGCTGTTCAGACTAGGTCAATTGAACATTTCAAAACTGAGATTGATAGATTCTTGTTAGGCAAGGGTATTAAGAACCAAGATGGAGTTAACATTCCGATCAGCCATGATCTAATTGAATGGATCATGGAACAGGCTCGAGCGACTAAATGGCCGACTCATTTTCCTTCTGACTCAGATGAGAGCCTCACCAAGAATTGTTTTCTAACAAGCTACTCATTTATTCTCAAAGGTATATTGTTGATTTATTTCTACCAATTCCTCCCCTCTGGATGAGTAGAATTCTCTCCAATTTAATATTGGGAAGACCAAAACCATTATCTTTGTTCCCTAGCCACTGAAGGTGCTGACCCTTACTGTAGTGTGATTCAGAGGTGCAACCACTTCCCAAGTAGCTGTTTCCTTATCCCCCCCACCCCCCCACCCCCAGACTTGCCTTCTTTCTACAATCGGCAGGCTGTTAAAACCCATCCTCTATTACTTTGTACTTGTTTAATGAGGGAGTTTAGTTAACACAGGAGAAGATCCAGGGAAATCCTAGAGAAATTATGTAAACCTTATTTGCACCATTTTTCTGGGGAGTCAGTGCCCCTTCTTCTGTAATTATAGTGGACAATCGGGAGAACCTCTTGGGGAGATTCAACCCCATGTTGTCCTGCACCATAGTCTTTGTTCCCTCTCTTTTGTTCCTGAATAAGTCTTTTGAAGAATTAGCCGCAGCAGAAACATGAACGGCAGTAGCCTCTTAACTCCAGATGGGCTGTTTGGATCTGTGAAATACACAGGAGAGCTTGCCTCACTTGTATTGATCTTAACAGTCATTAGCTCAGTCATCCAGACAAATTCTCTTTCCAGCAGGATCATCACCTTTGAGCATAAAGTATCCCAACAAAACTTTTGACAAGCTAACAAGACAGAGGATAAAAGAAACAAAATAGAAAAACATTTAAAAAATGGCTTCAAAATGCTATCATGAATCTTCACATCGGGTTGCTTAAATCCTCTATTTCCACCTGTGTAATATTGCTCATTTCTGTCTCTGCCTCAGTCCATCATCAGCCATGATCTTACTGAATGGCGGAGCAGACGCAAGGGGCCAAATGGCCTACTCCTACTCCTATTTCTTATGAAAGATTTTATGGGAAATGGTTCAGTCTCTAGCAACCCTGGGCATACATTTTAAGCAGCTGGATAGCTCAATCAGCGCCATCCACTATTGGATGAGCAGAATTTCCTCCAGTTTAATATTGGGAAGACCGAAGCCATTGCCTTTGGTCCCCGCCACAAACTTTGTTCCCCAGCCACTGACTCCATCCCTCTCCGTGACTACTGTCTGAGGCTGAATCAGACTGTTCTCAACCTCAACGTCCTACCTTGCAACAGTGACTACACTTCAGAAGTACTTCATTGGCTGTAAAGCATTTTAGGATGTCCTGAGGTTGTGAAAGGGGCTAGATGAATACAAGTCTCTCTTTTGCTATTTGATCCTGAGCTAAGCTTCCGACCACATATCGTCTCCATCACCAAGACCACATACTTGCACCTCCGTAACAGCGCCCGCCTCTGCCTTCTCTCAGCTCATCGGCTGCTGAAGTCTGATCCATGCCTTTATTAGCTCCAGACTCGACTATCCAGCTCTCCTATCCAGCCTTCCACTCAGCTGATTCAAAACCCTGCTGCCCATATTCTAATTCGCACAAAATCCCGTTTACCCATCATCAATATTCTCTGTAATTTTTTTGGGGGGGAGGGGGCACATGGCCCCTATAGCGGGCTGGACGGCCCATTCAAAATACTGCTTGTGCACTGTTTTTCCATTTAAAAGCTGGCTGCGTGGGACCTTCAGAGAACTGCGCAACCAGGGAACATTGCCCATCACCTTGGTGTTCGCTAACCTACATTGGCTCCTGTTCTGACACTGCTTCAAATTTAAAATTTTGATCCTTCTGTTCAAATTCCTTCATTGCTTCACCCCTCCCTATCTCTGCAACTTCCTCCAGCCTTACAACCCTCCAAGATCTCTGTGCTCCTCCAATTCTGGCTTCTTGGGCATCCCCGATTTCCATCACTCCACCATTGGTGGCCGTGCCTAAGTTGTGGTGTCAAATTTTGTTTGATACCAGTCCTGTGAAGGAAGGAAGGAAGGAAGGAATGTAGTAATGTAGGAATAATGGGAGGAAGAAGGGGCAGGGAATCTCATCATCATAATCCTGATTCCTGCACTGAACTGTGGCATCCCAAACCCCCTCCCTCCCCCCACGTCCCAAACACCCCCTCCCACATCCCAAACCTCCTCCCTCCCCCCACATCCCAAATATATAAATGCAAGTTGTTTTATTGTTGATGTTCCTGCAGGAGGGTTGGGAAATTGCTTGAAGGATATTGTATGTCATTCTGACCTTATTTCAATATTATAAATATCATACTGATAGCACTTCCAGTGCCAGTGTGAAACTCGTGGATGGGGGTAGTGGCATCTGAAGCTTCATTTCCTGGAGCTTGCTTGATCGCCTGTGAGTATTTGAGAGGAATTCACAACGTTTTTTCACCTAAATTGGCTAAACAAAAATGTATTTATTTTTTGTTCCTCTCCCAGGAGATTGGCTGTTGGGGTTTGGGTGGGAAGGTATGGGTTAGATCGTAAATGCGGCAGACTTAATGAATCGATGGACTATTCCCGCCCTTTTTCAAATGTTCGTATAGGTAGGCAACCCTAATGGATATCCTCCCCTTTCTTGCATCAGTGAAACCCACTTCATGCCTGTATATTGGGCATCCAAAAGAAGGCACCTCCAACAGTGCAGCACTGGAGTGTCAGCCAAGATTATGTGCTCAAGTCTCTGGAGTGGGACTAAAAACCACAACCTTTTGACTCAGAGGTGAGAGTGTTACCCACTGAGCCATGGCTGACACCAATGTTGGGCACGATGAAAGTGCCATCTGCAAAGTGGGTCATTTAGACACCGAAAAGGGACACAAAGTTCACATCAAACATTGCACTTGTACAACAATTTGTGCTCTATATTTATGCAGGCATGAAACAATTTACAATAAATGAGTTAATGCTTTTGTAAAAATAACACACACAAAATTGCACTAAGACCATTAAGTGTTGTGAACTTTGCCAATTGGAACTTCTACCCTGAAGATATGTACTGAACAGGATCTAAACTTAAAAAGCATTCAGTTAACAGGTGATATTGTGATTATTATTATTATGTTTAAGGAACGTCAATTTCTCAAGGACAGGGCAGCAGAACGCAGGGCGAATGAGCTGAGCATCTCAGTTTACGACACAGAAAGAAATGAGAAAGCTAAGGAACACAGGCGGGACCAGGTGAGTGTGGAAAAACCTGCAAAGAATGGCAAATCTGCTTATGCTCAGGAAATCCAAACACATCCCAATATCCTGGAATCTAGATGTCAGATGAGTAACGGTGTTGTTATTGGGCTTGTGAGTATGAAAGGATTATATTTCAGCTCAGCTTCACAGTGGGGGAAGAAGAAGAATGGAAGAGCACAGGGCCGAATTTGGTCCAGATTGCAACTGCAGCCGCCGAGGATCTGCTGGTAATGTGTTTTTCGGCCGACTCCTCCCGAACCATACATCTGCCATCCAGGCTCCGCCCGGCGCGAGATTGGTCACGGACAGATCCGCCGGCATGACGACATGCCGCCCGCCCATGTTGGATGCTCCAAATTGGCCATTTTGGTCAGGGTGCTGGCCTCAGATCGACCTGCCGCCCGCCAGAAGGACCGTTGGCAAAAAGCAGGTCTGACCTGGCCGTGAGTCGGGCGGCAGGGAGAAGAGCTCCGAGTGCTGCAGTGCTGCACATCGTGGCTATGGTGCAGATGCTGGACCATCATGAGTGGGTCTGCTGGAAAAAAGTTAGGTGGATGTTGATTTATTTTCTTGGTGATGGTCATGTTTTAATTTGGATGTGATAAAAGCGACTGAAATGTATCTAGGCTGATGGAAACTTTTCTTTGACCTTGTTGAAAGACCTTCATTGAGAAGCCCAATGGTGAAGGCAAAATAATTATGAATAAGTGAAAAGTCACATTTTGTCGATCCAAGCTGATTAATTAATTCTGTGACACAGTCCTTCAAGAAGTTCTCAGAGAAGAACTACATAAGACATAGAGGGTAAGTGGATTAGGGTTAGAATGATCTATTGTAAGCCTGAGACAGCTGCAGACTCTGACAACATTTGTATGGGAGGAAAAGGGTATAAAGTTATAGCTATTCGACTTTAGGGGCAGCGCAATTACAGACCAAACTGAGGAAAGACTACGATCAATAGAACACAGCAAGGGACAAGTGCTGTGGTGACTCAGTGTCCTACTATTGAGGTTTCAACGACTAGACTGTCATTATCGTCTTGTTCATGTGTCTTTCTTTGTATGCAAGGAAACTACTTCATAAAATCTGTTCTGATTCATCACAAAAGACCTGTACCCAGCGTGCCTTGTTGTGGTGACGGACATAAGTCTATTCTGAGAGATGTAATTAATCTGACACATCAAATAACCCTCACGGCATATAAAGCGTGTTGCGATGGCCTGATGATCCTACCCATTATACAGTGCAGTCATATGTGGAAGGGAAGATATTCCTGACAAAGCAGATGACCTGAGGGACAGATGTGTGTTTCTCACAAGGCACCACATATGACATTAAAATCAGACACTCACCAAGAGAGGGTCAACAATGTGAGTGTATTTATAAGTGCACAATAACAAAGGTTACATAACATTATTACATTTACAAACATTTACACCACCAACACCCACCACTCTACCCGGCACCATCACCTCTCTTCCCTGCCCTCCCCTTTGAAGTCATGCCCAAGCTCCTCTTCCTCGCCCCACCTACAGCACGGCGTCCCGCTCCTCTGTCCCTCACTACCTCTGGTTGACGAGCTTGTGCAGGAGGGCAGCGGGATGTCTGCAGATGTGTGCAGGACCAAAGGCGCCAGGATCTCCTGTTCCTCCGGATCTGTCTGCCTTGAGGGTGTGGGCTCAGAGACTTGCATTTCGCGTCCGGAAGCCATCTCTTGCCTCATCGTCTCAACGCTATCGGTTGTGCGCTCCAACACAGCGATGAGCCGGTCCATCTTGTCATCGTGCTGCTGGGTGAAGGTGGCCATGCTGCCAGCTATCCCAGTCATGGTCTGGAGCATATCGTGACCTATGCACGCTTGACCATCTCCAGAATTGCTGAGAGCCGTGGTGGATCCTCAGGTGCATGCTCGCTGCTGGTGGGTTCTGGCATCTTGCTTGCCTTCACGTCACGGCCTCTGCACTTGGTTGAACTTGCCAGTGTGGAGTCACGTTCCAAACCCCAGGATGCCAAGGTTCTGTTGACACCTGGTTCACATGGCAGGAGGCTGCTGTCATTCTGTTCCTGCTCCTGGAGCTCAAGGGGCTCAAAGTCAGGCCCTTCTCCCTCCTCCCTCCTCCCTCTCCTCTTCCTCGTGACTCAGAGTGGCGGAGGTGGGAGCTGTGGAAATGGATGATCTGCAGGGGCAGGGGGGGAGTAGGTGGAGGAGGGATCCGATTGGTCTGAGGGCAATGTCAGCGTGGGAGATGTTGGGGTCTGACAGCTTCTCTGAAGGCCAGAGGTCGATGGTATGCCTTGATCCGTGCTGTCTGAGTCAACATCTGCAAGTAGAGGACGACATTTCAGTCTGTAGGGGGTGGGAGTGGCGGGGTGGGGGCCTGCTGGTCAAGTGAGCCGTGCTATCCCTCATTCTGTCAACAAGGAGTTGCATCTCTACAAGGGCACACCAATACTCGGCAACAAAGTGTGCGGTAAACCGCGAGTGCCTTAACATTGCATGACCTTTCATGCCATGAGTGTGGCTCACACCGCAGTTTAGTATAACCTTACCATGCTGTAGCACCGGGTCTGCATCAATGGTTGTGGTTGCACGGCGGCGGTCATCCACCAATGCCAACGCATGCTCCTCCAGCCTGCTCAATTTGACCACCTGTGCTGGTCCCCCTCCCATCCCACGCAGGTTTGCTGCCTTGGATGCGTTTTTCTTCTGCACAAAGAAACATTGCAGCCTTTAGCCCCTTTGCTCATGCACCCCACGCACACTTCCACGCACACACACATCTGGCGCACAACCTTTTTGGTGTTGGACAGAAGGGGACGAATACATTTTTACTCACTCTTGCTGCCGCCACCAAATCGTCCAATGTTTCCGGCATTGGTCCCCATCCCAGTCAACGTTGCCCATCGCAAACACGATCTCTGCGATTTCCCTCCAAATGCATCAGTATTAGGGTGGTGGAGGCTTTCCACGACCATCCCGGGTGAGGTCTTTGTACCGACGCTCCACCTCCATTACTAGCTCTTCCAATTCCTCCTCATTAAACCGTGGAGCTCTGGCCCTGGTTTTGCCAGTCTTCATTGCTGGTTTCTGGCCACTCATCGTCAATGATGAAACAAATGGGTGCTCAACAGTTTGTGTTTCTCAATTTCTCCAACTCTCTCTCCTATCCAACCTCGAACTCTCTCTCCTCTACAACCCCCAACTCTTCTCTACAGCCTCCAACCCTTTCTTCTCTACAACCTCCAACTCTCCTCTACAACCTCCAACTCACTCCTCTCAAATGCCACCTCCTCTCAAATGCCAACTTTGTCCCCTCAAATGCCAACTCTCTCTTCTCCCCTCTCACACTCACAGGTGGAATAAAGTGGTGTGCCTTTATGTGCACGCGCAGTTCAGCAATCAACCTCAAACGGCCCCGAAATGACGCCACGTCCAAAGAGAAAAACTATTAAAAAAAAACGCGAAGTCTCGCGCATGCGCATTGGAAGCCTTTTCAATAATAGATTTGAAAAACTAGAGAAAGTAACATGTCTGCCAATTAACTTCATTTATTATTGTTTCAAAACATTTATCTTAAGGCTACATGCAGTCCTTTAAAGGAGGCAGACAAAAAGCAGGAAACTACAGACCAGTTAGCCTAACATCTGTGCTTGGGAAAATGTTGGAGTCTATTATTAAAGAAGCAGTAGCAAGACATCTGAAAAAGCAAAATTCGGTCAGGCAGAGTCAGCATGGTTTTAGGAAGGGGAAGTCATGTTTGACAAATTTTCTGGAGTTCTTTGAGGATGTAACGAACAGGGTGGATAAAGGAGAACTAGTGGATGTGGTGTATTTGGACTTCCAGAAGGCACTTGACAAGATGCCACATAAAAGATTACTGCACAAGATAAAAGTTCACTGGGTTGGGGGTAATATATTAGCATGGATAGAGGATTGGCTAACTAAAAGAAAACAGAGAGTTAGGATAAATTATTCATTCTCTCGTTGGCAACCAGTAACTAGTGGGGTACAGCAGGGATCAGTGCTGGGACCCCAACTATTTACAATTTATATTAACGACTTGGAAGAAGGGACTGAGTGTAACGTAGCCAAGTTTGCTGATGATACAAAGATGGGAGGAAAAGCAATGTGTGAGGAGGACACAAAAAAATCTGCAAAAGGACAGACAGGCTTAGTGAGTGGGCAAAAATTTGGCAGATGGAGTGTAATGTTGGAAAGTGTGAGGTCATGCACTTTGGCAGAAAAAAAATCAAAGAGCAAGGTATTATTTAAATGGAGAAAGATTGCAAAGTGCCGCAATACAGTGGGACTTGCGAGTACTTGTGCATGAAACACAAAAGGAAGGTCAATGGTATCTTGGGCTTTATATCAAAGGGGATGGAGTATAAAAGCAGGGTAATCTTACTACAGCTGTATAAGGTATTGGTGAGGCCACACCTGGAATACTGCATGCAGTTTTGGTTTCCATATTTACGAAAGGATATACTTGCTTTGGAGGCAGTTCAGAGAAGGTTCGCTAGGTTGATTCTGGTGATGAGGGGGTTGACTTATGAGGAAAGGTTGAGTAGGTTGGGCCTCTGCTCATTGGAATTCAGAAGAATGAGAGGTGATCTTATCGAAACGTATAAGATTATGAGGGGGCTTGACAAGGTGGATGCAGAGAGGATGTTTCCATGATGGGGGAGACTAGAACTAGAGGGCATGATCTTAGAATAAGGGGCCAACCATTTAAAACTGAGATGAGAAGAAATTTCTTCTCTCAGAGGATTGTAAATCTGTGGAATTCGCTGCCTCAGAGAGCTGTGGAAGCTGGGACATTGAATACATTTAAGACAGAAATAGACAGTTTCTTAAACAATAAGGGGATAAGGGATTATGGAGAGCGGGCGGGGAAGTGGAGCTGAGTCCATGATCAGATCAGCCATGATCTTATTGAATGGTTCGAGGGGCCATATGGCCTACTCCTGTTCCTATTCCTTATGTCCTTACATCTAAAATCATATGTAAAGAACTGCTAACCAAAACTTGCTCGCATTAAAGTGCCTTGAAGGTAGTTAGGCCTAGAAATTCGAATTGGCCGGAAACCTGCCGGTGCCACCGCGGGGCAAAGTTAACGGCCACCTGCAAAAAGAGTACAGGTAGCACTGATATTTTGGTGCAGCCTGCTGATTTACATTAGCGCAGTGCAAAACCTGCAGTGTAACGTGCTGTTTCGGGCGGTAGTCTCAGCAGGAGGCCGAATGTAGTGTGGCCATAACATCCCTGGAGTGAGGCAACATTCTCTTAAAGCCAGCCTGTCATTTTTGAAAGCAGGGTTGATTCCTTAAAGGGAAATTCCCTTCTAAAAATCAAAAAAAAACTTTTAAAAATAGGCGATTTTTTGACTCAAAGAGCTCAACTGCCTTCTGTAAAAAAAGAAACATTAAAAATAATTCCGAAATGTTAGTCTTCAGCTCTTAAAGCTGAACTGCCTTCCACTCGTACAAAAATGGTGGAAGATCTTCAGCATTAATGCAAATGGCTCAACAAGCCAGGGAAAGGGCAACCAGGGTCTCGCACACAGCACTATAGCTTTGTGCAGGAGGTCAACACTGCAAGACAGGTCCTCTACCCACAGGGGGCCAGGAGGCCTTCCAGGAAGAACGATGTGGGTCCAGATCACTGAGGCCATCACTATCAGCAGTGTCACCCCCACCACCTGGCTCCAGTGTCCGAAGAAGCTGGTCAAGGTCAGTGAAGGTATCTTCAAAAGCCATCTCCTACCAAATGCACCACTAGCCTCACTGCTCATTACACAATCCTCGCACCCTCCATCACTCACCTACCAACAATCTGTACCAAGCACGAGGCACACCTCACATCCTAGCTTCAGCTCATCTCCTTGGAAGAGACAGTGTATGGCTGAGCTCTTGGACAACGATGCGGCTGAAAGGATACAAGATGCTGGTATCTTCATACATTATGGTATCTTCATCCGTGGCTAACTAAGGAAGTAAAGGATGGCATCAAATTGAAAACAAAGGCATACAATGTTGCGAAGAGGAGTGGGAAATTTTTAGAAACCAGCAAAGAACGACTAAAATAATGATAAAGGGCCCAAGTTTCCACATGATTCGCGCCTGATTTTTAGGAGCAACAGGTGGAGAACGGACTATTTTAGAAATCGCAATTCTCCACATTTTTTTTTCTGCAGTTCTAGTCAGGTAGAACAGTTCTAGCTTAGAACAGAATTTTTTCTTCAAAAGGGGGCGTGTCCGGCCACTGACGCCTGATTTGAAAGTTTCCACAGTGAAAATGTACTCCAAACTAAAGTAGAATGGAGCCAGTGAAGATTTTTGTAGAACTGAAAAAACCTGTTCTACACATTAAAAAAATCAGGCGCAGGTTACAAATTAGGCGTCCAGAACGAGGTGGGGGGGAAGGGAACTCATTAAATTCGACAATAAATCCTTATTTATACTTCTACAAATATTATACAAATAAATCCAACCTGAATAAACATTTATAAGCCAAGAAAAGATTAAATAAACCATCTTCCTACCTGTGTGAAAGTGCTTCAGCCAGGGAGAATTCTGCAGCCGTTCGTGCCGCTGAGCGGGAGTGGGGAGGAGAAAGCCGTTCGTGTCGCTGAGCGGGAGGGGGAGAGAGAGAGAGCGAGAGAGAGGGAGGGAGAGAGAGAGAGGGAGGGAGGGAGAGAGAGGGGGGAGGAGGGAGGGAGAGAGAGAGAGGGGAGGGAGGGAGAGAGAGGGGGGAGGGAGGGAGAGAGAGGGGGAGAGGGAGGGGGAGAGAGAGAGAGGGGGAGGGAGGGAGAGAGAGCGGGGGGAGGAGAGAGGGGGGGAGGGAGGGGGAGAGAGAGAGAGAGAGGGAGGGAGGGAGAGAGAGGGGGAGGGAGGGAGAGAGAGGGGGATGGAGAGAGAGGGGGAGGGAGGGAGAGAGAGAGAGGGGGAGGGAGGGAGAGGGGGAGGGAGGGAGAGAGGGGAGGGAGGGAGAGAGAGAGAGCGGGGGGGGCGGGGAGAGAGAGGGGCGGGTTGGGGAAGGGAGAGGTCAGGTCGGATCGGATCCAGTCCGGGAGTCGGGTCCAGTGGGGGGGGGGGGGGGGGGCGGGTCGGGTCGGGGAACAGGAGCGCGGGTCGGGTCAGTCGGGGGGGGAGCGGGTGTCGGGTCTCGGGTCGGGGCGGGGGGGGGGAGCGGGTGTCGGGTCGGGTCTGGTCGGCGGGGGTGGGGGGGGGAGCGGGTGTCTGGTTGGCGGGGGGGTGGGGAGCGGGTGTCGGGTCTGGTCTGGTCGGCGGGGGGGGGGAGCGGGTGTCGGGTCGGGTCTGGTCGGAGGGGGGGGGGAGCGGGTGTCGGGTCTTGTCGGGGGCGGGGAGCAGGAGCTGGCCGTGGGAGGAGCCTTATTCACGCAGCCCCAGTGAGGCCATTCAGCCAGGGCTAGGGGCTGCGTGCTTCGGGCCCCTCCCACACAGTTCGGCGCCTGGAGCTACTGCACTTGCGTGCCGACTGTAGCGCGCATGTGCAGAGGTCCCGGCACTGTTTTCAGCGCCGGGACCTGGCTCCGCCCCCCACAGCTCGTGCTGGCTGCGCCGAGGGCCAGAGGACCTGTAAGTAGGTGGAGAATACCGAGGATTTTTTTAGGCGCCGTTTTAGGCGCGAAAAACGGGCGCCCAGCTCGGAGGGGCGCCCGTTTTCTTTCTTTTGGAAACTTGGGCCCATTGAGAGAGAAAGATAGTTTATGAGAGTAAACTAGCAGAAATATAAAAACAGACAGTAAGAGCTTCTATAGGTATATAAAAAGGAAGTGAATAGCTAAAGTAAACGTTGGTCCCTTAGAGGATGAGACTGGGGAATTAATAATGGGAAACAGAGAAATAGCGGAGACTTTGAATAAATATTTTGTATTGGTCTTCACGGTAGAAGACACTAAAAACATCCCAATAATGGATAATCAAGGGGCAATAGGGAGGGAGGAACTTAAAACAATCACTATCACAAAAGAAAAAGTATTTGGTAAACTAATGGGACTAAAGGTGGACAAGTCCCCTGGACCTGATCGCCTGCATTCTAGGGTCTTAAAAGAGGTGGCTGCAGAGATAGTGGATGCATTGGTTATAATCTACTGAAAAACTGCAAATGTGATGCCCCTATTTAAAAAAGGAGGGAGACCGAAAGCAGGAAACTATAGACCAGTTAGTCGTTGGGAAAATGCTGGCGTCCATCATTAAGGAAGTAGTAGCCGGACATTTAGAAAATCATAATGCAGTCAATCAAAGTCAGCATGGTTTTATGAAAGGGAAATCATGTTTGACAAATTTGCTCAAGTTCTTTGAGCATGTAACGAGCAGGGTGGATAAAAGGAACCAGTAGATGTCGTGTATTTGGGTTTCCAGAAAATAATCGATAAGGTGCCATATAAAAGATTACTGCACAAGATAAGAGCTCACGGGGCTGTGGGTAATATATTAGTTGGATAGAGGATTGGCTATCTAACAGAAAGCAGAGAGTCGGGATAAATGGATCACTTTCAGGTCGGCAAACTAATTAGTGGGGTGCCACAGGGATCAGTGCTGGGGTCTCAACTATTTACAATTTATATTAATGACTTGGATGAAGGCACCGAGTGTAATGTAGCCAAATTTGTAGATGATACAAAGATAGGTGGAAAAGCAAGTTGTGAGGAAGACGCAAAGAATCTACAAAGGGATATAGATAGGCTAAGTTAGTGGGCAAAAATTTGGCCGATGGAGTATAATGTGGGAAAATATGTGAGGTTATCCACTGGTAGGAAAAAGAAAGAAGAAAATTATTATTTAAATGGGGAGAGATTACAAAATGCGGTGGTACAGAGGGATTTGGGGGTCCTTGTACATGAAACACCAAAAGTTAGCATGCAGGTACAGCAAGTAATTAGGAAGGCATATCGAATGTTGGCCTTTATTGCAAGGGGGATGGAGTATAAAGGTAGAGAAGTCCTGCTACAACTGTACAGGGTATTGGTGAGACCATTCCTGGAGTACTGCGTACAGTTTTGGTCTCCTTATTTAAGGAGGGATATACTTGTATTGGAGGCAGTTCAGATAAGATTCACGAGGTTGATTTCTGAGATGAAGGGATTCATATGAAGAAATGTTGAGCAGGTTAGGCCTATACTCATTGGAGTTTAGAAGACTTAGATGTGATCTTATTGAAACGTATAAGATTCTGAGGGGGCTTGACAGGGTAGATGCAGAGAGGATGTTTCCCCTCATGGGGGCATCTAGAACTAGGGGACATAGTTTCAAAATAAGGGGTCGCCCATTCAAAGCGGAAATGAGGAATTTCTTCTCCCAGAGGGTCGTGAATCTTTGGAATTCTCTTCCTCAGAGAGCTGTGAAGGCGGAGTCATTGAATATATTTTAGGTGGAGATAGACAGATTTTTGAAAGATAAGGGAGTCAAGGGTTGTGGAGCGCGGGTGGGGAAGTGGAGTTGAGGCCAGGATCAGATCAGTCATGATCTTATTGAATGGCAAAGCAGGCTCAAGAGGCCAAATGGTCTACTCCTGCTCCTATTTCTTATGTTCTTATCCTCCTTCACATCCCATTTCCCCCTCATCCCACAATATCTTCTGATTTACAAGGTGCGCATGGTCTTGCTTTCCTGCCCTCCCCTCACCACAACTCTACCCTTGTGCCTTCTTCATTTTACCCAAGAAATCCAGCCTGCGCAGCTAGTAGTTGACCAAGAAGAGAGGGATGAGAATGAAGAAGAAGCGGAAACACTGTCACTCGACTTGACACACCCAGCCACCAGCATCTCAAGATTGTCATGCAAGGACATCTGCAGTGTCCCCCACTGAAAGTCAGCAGTTTTCCACCAGCCATGCTACAGCCACTGGGGTAGCATTGTGTGACATCAGTAGGTTAGGCAAAGGCACACACAAGACAGTCACTAAGGGAATGCACAAGGGTGAGGAGTTGATTTCTTGATGTCATATTGGATGGATAGATGTATAAAGTTGGATTGGAATGTTTGCTTTGTGGTGGCTTTTATTTCAGCATGGTGGCCAAAAGGACATTGTGATGCGCAGTAACAGAGGGAAGGTAAGGTGTGGGACAAATGTTGAAAGAGCAATTGGAGTGTCACTGCCTTCTTCCTCTTCCTTCACTCACTGGGAAGGTTTCAGTTCTTGGGTATGTGAAATGAAAAAAAGACAAGGGTTATGTTGTGGTGAGGTGAGAGGAAGAATGTAAGAAGCGGGTGCTTACATCCTGAAGCTGGTGAGAAGAGCTTGTGAGATGAGGCAGAAGTGGGAAGAGAGAAGGCGGATTGGTTATGCAGATGCCCTCATCATTGATCCTTCTTGCCCTGTCAGTGGCCATGGAATCAGCGATGAACCTTCCCATGATGGCCAGCTCTGCCTCCTCCATGTGGGTTAAAACTTGCAGGCTCGCTTGTCCTCCTCCACTGTTTTCCTGCTGCCTGTTATGCGTCACCTTCTCCTGCAAGAAAGAGGGAAGTGTGTCAGTGAGTGTCCTGCAATATGTTTGGGTGATGTGGCTGTCATGGTTAAATAGCTGCCATTGTGTGTGAGCTGTGAGTTGTGGGTGCGAGGCTTGCAACAATGCTATGTGTGGGAGAGTACAGTTAACCATATGAATTGAAGGATTGAGTATTGATTGATAGAGATTATTTCCCTGTAGGAGTTCCAAGTAGAGCGCTTGCTTTGGGAGTCACGTGTCGGGCATGCGAACAATGTGGCCCGCCCAACGGAGCTGGTCGAGTGTGGTCAGTGCTTCGATGCTGGGGGATGTTGATGATCGAGAACACTGACGTTGGTGCGTCTGTCCTCCCAGGGGATTTGCAGGATCTTACGGAGACATCATTGGTGGTATTTCTCCAGCGATTTGAGATGTCTACTGTATATGGTCTACACCTCTGAGCTATACAGGAGGGCGGGTATCACTGCAGTCCTGTAGACCATAATTCCACTCAGAACTCCTACATGGCAAGCGAGCTCCAGGTGGGCAGAGGAAATGTTTCAAGACCTCCTTGATTAAGTACAACATCCCCACCAACACCTGGGAGGCCCTGGCCAAAGACCGCCCTAAGTGGAGGAAGAGCATCTGGGAGGGCGCTGAGCACCTCGATTCTCGTCGCAGAGAGCATGCAGAAAACAAGCGCAGGCAGCGGAAGGAGCATGTGGCAAACCAGACGCCCCACCCACCCTTTCCTCCAACGACTGTCTGTCCCACCTGTGACAGAGACTATAGTTTCTGTTATATATGTAAACTTGTATTTACCTTGTACAGCCACCAGAGGGCTCATCCCTTGGAGTCCCAAGGGATCCCATAATCCCTTGGGAACACAGGTACTTAAGAAGGCCTCACAGGCTGGAGAGGCATTCTGGAGACCTGCAATAAAAGACTACGGTCACACTTTACTTTGAGCTCACAGTATCCAGTCAGACTCTTCATGCATAACAACTGGCGACAAGATACCCAACGATGCAGAGAACATTGGGCATCCTGGAGAAATTCTCGGAGGGAGATGATTGGGAAACCTTCGTGGAGTGACTTGACCAATACTTCGTGGCCAACGAGCTGGAAGGAGAAGCAAACGAAGGGCGATTCTCCTCACTGTCTGCGGGGCACCAACGTATGGCCTCATGAAAAATCTGCATGCTCCAACAAAACCACAGAGAGATTGTACGATGATTTGTGCACACTGGTCCGGGAGCATCTGAACCCGAAGGAAAGCGTTCTGATGGCGAGGTACCGGTTTTACACCTACAAAAGGTCTGAAGGCCAGGAAGTGGCGAGTTATGTCGCCGAGCTAAGACGTCTTGCAGGACATTGCGAATTTGAAGGACATTTGGAGAACATGCTAAGAGACTTTTTCGTACTTGGCATTGGCCATGAAACGATACTTTGTAAACTTTTGACTGTAGAGACCCCAACCTTGTGTAAAGCCATAACGATAGCCCAGGCGTTCATTGCCACCAGTGACAATACTAAGCAAATCTCTCAGCACACGAGTGCTGCTACAAGTACTGTGAACAAAGTGATGTTGTTTTCAATCGCAACGTACAGGGCAGGCCCCGCATGCCTGCAGCTGCACGTCCGCAGATGTCTCAGAGTCCACTATCAAGGGTGATGAACGCAAGGCCATTAACATCTTGTTGGCGTTGCGGGGGTGATCATCGTTTCAATTCACGCCGCTTCAAAGGGTACATTTGCAAGGGCTGTGGAACAATGGGACACCTCCAATGTATGTGCAGGCGAGCTGCTAATCCTGTTAATCCTGAAAACCACCATGTTGCAGAGAAGGACAGATCCACGGCGGATCACGACGAACCAGAGCCTCAGACCGAGGAGGCAGAGGTATATGGGGTGCATACATTTACCACTAAGTGTCCCCTGATAATGCTGAAGGTTGAATTAAATGGACTCCCGGTGTCAATGGAGTTGGACACGGGCACGAGCCAGTCCATTATGAGCAAAAAGACTTTTGAAAAATTGTGGTGCAGCAAGGCCTCAAGGCCGGTCTTGGCTCCAATTCGCACAAAACTGAGAACTTATGCAAAGGAACTGATTCCTGTATTCGGCAGTGCTACTGTAAAAATCTCCTACGATGGAGCGGTGCACAAGCTACCATTCTGGGTGGTACCGCACGATGGTTCCACGCTGCTTGGCAGGAGCTGGCTGGGAAAGATACGCTGCAACTAGGACGACTTCCGAGCGCTCTCCTCCGCAGGCGACACTTCGTGTGCCCAGATCTTAAACAAGTTCTCTTCACTGTTCGAACCAGGCATCGAGAAGTTCCAAGGAACAAAAGTGCAGATCCACTTAATTCCGGGGGCGCAACCCATCCATCACAAGTCGAGAACAGTACCGTACATGATGAGAGAAAGGATAGAAATCGAGCTGGACCGGCTGCAACGAGAGGGCATCATTTCGCCGATCAAATTCAACGAGTGGGCCAGTCCGATCGTTCCTGTCCTCAAGGAAGACTGCACCGTCAGAATCTGTGGTGATTACAAAGTAACTATCAATCATTTCTCCCTGGAGGACCAATACCCACTACCAAAGGCCGACGATCTTTTTGGTACGCTGGCAGGAGGAAAGACGTTCACGAAGCTGGACTTGACCTCGGCCTACATGACACAGGAGCTGGAGGAATCATCGAAGGCCCTCACCTGTATCAACATGCACACAGGTTTCTTCATTTATAACAGATGCCCGCTTAGAATTCGATCAGCGGCAGCGAAATTCCAGAGAAACATGGAAAGCTTACAGAAGTCGGTCCCACGCACGGTGGTCTTCCAGGACAACATCTTGGTTACAGGTCAGGACACAAGCGGGCACCTACAGATCCTGGAGGAGATTCTTAGTCGACTCAACCACGTGGGGCTCAGGTTAAAACGCTCGAAGTGCATTTTCCTGGCGCCTGAAGTGGAGTTCCTGGGGCGAAGAATCGTGGCGGACAGCATCGGGTCCACCGATTCGAAGACGAAGGCAATCGAGAATGCACCGAGGCCACAGAACATGACGGAGCTGCGGTCGTTTCTAGGACTCTAGGACAAGTGGTTCTAACAGTGTGTAACTTCTTACCGGATCTCACACACTGTTAGAACCACTGCACGCCTTACTGCGTAAAGGAGACGAATGGTTATGGGGCAAAAGCCAAGAAAGTGCCTTTGTAAAAGCTAGAAAATTGTTATGCTCAAACAAATTGCTTGTGTTGTATGATCCGTGTAAGCGTTTGGTACTAGCATGTGATGCGTCGTCGTATGGCGTCGGGTGTGTATTGCAACAAGCTAATGATTTTGGGAAATTTCCACCGATTGCTTATGCATCCAGGAGTCTGTCGAAAGCTGAGAGAGCCTACAGCATGATTGAAAAAGCAGCGTTAGTGTGTGTCTATGGGGTAAAGAAAATGCATCAATACCGGTTTGGGCTAAAATTTGAATTGGAAACTGACTATAAGCCACTGATGTCCTTGTTTTCCGAGAGTAAGGGGATAAATATTAATGCATCGACCCGCATCCAGAGATGGGCGCTCACGTTGTCCGCATACAACTATGCCATCCGCCACAGGCCAGGCACAGAAAACTCTGCCGATGCTTTCAGCAGGCTGCCATTGCCCACCACGGGGGTGGAAATGGCGCAGCCCGCAGATTTAGTCATGGTTATGGAAGCATTTGAGGATGAGCAATCACCCGTCACAGCCCGACAGATTAGAACCTGGACGAGCTAGGACCCCTTACTGTCCCTAGTTAAAAACTGTGTACTTCATGGGAGCTGGTCCAGTGTCCCAGTGGAAATGCAGGAAGAGATAAAGCCTGTTCTAGCGGTGCAAAGATGAAATATCTATACAGGCAGACTGCCTTCAGTGGGGAAATCGGGTAGTGGTTCGCAAGAAGGGCAGAGATACCTTCATCAGTGACCTCCACAGCACCCACCCAGGCATCGTAATGATGAAAGCGATAGCCAGATCCCATGTGTGGTGGCCCGTATCAATGCGGACTTAGAGTCCTGCGTGTACAAATGTAACACATGCTCGCAGCTAAGTAATGCACCCAGGGAGGCGCCACTAAGTTTATGGTCTTGGCCCTCCAAACCGTGGTCTAGGGTCCATGTCTACTATGCAGGCCCGTTCTTGGGTAAAATGTTTCCTATGGTTGTAGATGCGTACTCCAAATGGATTGAATGTGAGGGAGTGCAGCGAAGGTTCACCAGACTGATTCCCGGGATGGCGGGACTGACCTATCAAGAAAGACTGGATCAACTGGGCTTGTATTCACTGGAGTTCAGAAGAATGAGAGGGGACCTCATAGAAACATATAAAATTCTGACGGGGTTAGACAGGTTAGATGCAGGAAGAATGTTCCCAATGTTGGGGAAGTCCAGAACCAGGGGTCACAGTCTAAGGATAAGGGGTAAGCCATTTAGGACCGAGATGCGGAGGAACTTCTTCACCCAGAGAGTGGTGAACCTGTGGAATTCTCTACCACAGAAAGTTGTTGAGGCCAATTCACTAAATATATTCAAAAAGGAGTTAGATGAGGTCCTTACTGCTAGGGGGATCAAGGGGTATGGCGAGAAAGCAAGAATGGGGTACTGAAGTTGAATGTTCAGCCATGAACTCATTGAATGGCGGTGCAGGCTAGAAGGGCCGAATGGCCTACTCCTGCACCTATTTTCTATGTTTCTATGTTTCTATAATGTCGGCAAGCACGTCCGCTGCCACCACTGAAAGTCTGCGGGCCATGTTTGCCACGCACAGGCTACCCGATGTCCTTGTGAACGACAACGGGCCATGTTTTACCAGTGCCGAGTTCAAAGAATTCATGACCCGCAACGGGATCAAACATGTCACATCTGTCCCGTTCAAACTAGCATCCAATGGTCAGGCAGAGAGAGCAGTGCAAACCATCAAGCAAGGCTTGAAGAGGATAACTGAAGGCTCACTGCAGACTCACCTATCCCGAGTCCTGCTCAGTTACCGCACAAGACCCCACTCGCTCACTGGGATTCCACCTGCTGAATTGCTCATGGAAAAGGCACTTTAGACAAGGCTCTCATTAGTTCACCCTGATCTACATGAACAGGTAGAGAGCAGGCGGCTTCAACAAAGTACATATCATGATAGCGCAAATGTGTTACGCGAAATTGAAATCAATGATCCTGTATTTATATTGAATTATGGACAAGGTCCCAAGTGGCTTCTCGGCACCCAGGGGAGCAAGGTGTTTCGGGTCAAACTTTCAAATGGACTTATTCAATGGAAACACTTGGACCAAATCAAACTCAGATTCACGGACTATCCTGATCAACCCACTTTGGACCCTACTATCTTTGACCCCCCATAATACACACCAATGGCAATTGACACCATGGTTGGCCACGAAGCAGAACCCGCAGCAGCCCAGCAGGACTCACCACACCAGGCAGCCCAGCAAGGCCAGCTGCACAGCATCCGAGCGAGGTTCCAACAGACGGTTCACCAATACCAGCATCTGCACCGAGACGATCAACCAGGGAAAGAAGGGCCCCAGATCGTCTCATCTTGTAAATAGTTACACTATTGACTTCGGGGGCGGGGAGGGAGTGTTATATACGTAAACTTGTATTTACCTTGTATAGCCACCAGAGAGCTCATCCCCTGGAGTCCCAAGGGATCCCATAATCCCTTGGGAGCACAGGTACTTAAGGAGGCCTCACAGGCTGGAGAGGCACTCTGGAGACCTGCAATAAAAGACTACGGTCACACTTTACTTTGAGCTCACAGTATCCAATCAGACTCTTTCTTCATACATAACAGTTTCCATATTGGACTGTTCAGTCACCTGAGAACTCACTTTTAGAGGCACTTTTAGAGAGATTATTGGTAGTTGTGTGATGGGAGTGTGGTAAATTGAGCAGTGGATGAGGCTTGTGGTGATGTTGGGAGGATATGCCATTTGAAGATTGAACTCACTCATCTTGACAGCTCGTGTCAGATTGTTAAACTTCTTCCTGCACTGCATCCATGTTCTTGGAGCTACACTCTTGGCATTGACCTCCACCACTACTTCCCGCTGCCTCCTGAGCACATGTCTGGCGAGCCTCCTGTCCCCCCCCTCCCCTGTGGATAAAGGATGTCTCTCCTTCCCTCCATGTCTTGCACCAAGACCTCCAGTGGAGTGGAGTGTGCGAAAACCTTGATGCTCGCTCTCTTACATGTTGAGCCATTCCTCAAAGCATAACAGCACAGATTCACTTTTCAATGGACTCCCACCACTTCTTGCATGCACAATGCACCTCCCCTTTAAGAGGTGCAGGCTACCTTTAAGCAGCGCTAGAAACTTGCGAAATCGGGCCCCCTGCTGATGCTTGCAACCAATGAACAGCGCGGGTAGCACTGGCTGCACGCAGCAATCATTTAAAACAACAGGCTGCACAAATTTAATGTGCTGCCTGCAGTGCAACAAACGGGCGCAGGTTAATCATGTATCACAATCCCGATATGTTTTAGCCTAACAGCCCTTTTAGCTCCATATTGTATCATTGATGCCAACGAGGTTATTTATTTAATAATCTATATGTGCCTATCCTTACAGTCTTTGGCCTTGAGATTCATCCTCTCCAATGTTATCAGTGTCATTGAGGGGAAAATAGGATTTGCGAGCACACAGTTTAAACCAGTACTGCTACATTAGCTGTTCTGTCTTTATTCTGTACAGGTAGAGCGTCCGAAATCCGGAAACCTCGGGACCGAGGCTGTTCCAGATTCCGGGTATTTCCGGATTTTGGAACGTCTTTGCCTGGGTCGAGGTAGGTGGGGTCTGGTAGCAAGGTAAGGGGGAGAGCGGGGAGAAGAGGGGGAGCTGGGGCCGGGGGGAGAAGGGGGGAACCGGGGCTGGGGGAGAAGGAGGTAGCCGGGGCCGGGGTGAGGTCGGGCTGCCGCGAGCTGGGGCAGGCGAAGTCGTGGTGAAGTCACGGCGGACAAAGTCGCGGCGAAGTCAGGCCGGAGGTCGGGCCACCGAGGGCTGGGGCGGGTGAAGTTGCGGCCGGAGGTTGGGCCACCTTGGGCCGGGGCGAGGTCAGGCCGGAGCGAGGTCAGGCAGCCAAGGGCCGGAGCGAGGTCGGGCCGGGGCGAGGTCAGGACAGGCGAAGTCGGGCCGGTGAGGTGAGGGGAGTCTGGATTTTGGAACATTTTCCGGTTTCCAGATGACCCCACCACGGATTGGCCCGGTGTCTGGATTCTGGAAAATTCCGAATTTTGGAATTCCGGATTTCGGGCGCTCAACCTGTATTAGAATAATGTAAAAATATATCTATATTCTTGCAATAGATAAGTACACAAAGGAGAAAGGAATAGGATATATTGATAGAGTGAGATAAAGTAGTGTAAGGAGGTTTGTGTGGAGCATAAACACCAGAATAGACCTCTTGGGCCGAAGGGCCTGCTTCTGCTCTATCAAATTCTATGTAATTTCCATTTCCAACACCTTTTTGAGTGAGACTGCAATGTAGTGGCAACTAGTGGCAAATTAGCAAGAGGGTTATGCTGTGGGCCTGCACCCATGGAACTATGTTGAGACTGCCCCGAACTCCTTCCATATCCAATGCTTACAGCCAACAAAGGGTGAAGACGGAAAAGGATTCAAATCTAGGTCCCAGAAATGAAAGGACTAGGGGGTTGACTTTTAACTTTCCACGGAGTTCTACCAATTATCCGCCGTAATTTCGGTGGAAGATCCGTGGAAATCCCGGAGAAATGCCGCAGGGACTGCTTCGGAAAGTTAACGCGCTGCTCCAAGACCCGTATAATCTCCAGACCTGAGTATTTCTGCTCCGTCAATAACTTTATGTCTCCACTCAACAGTTAAAACAAAAAGGTGTAGGATATTACCTGTCCAAAAGTTTGTTTTATAAAGCATATGCAATGGTGAGTAGTGAGGTGCAGGCTCTATACTCACAAACAAGGCAAGTAGATGTGAGTTATGCCAACAGATGTGACAGAAAGCAAAGGTTCTGTCCTGTGTCAAATAAAGACATTTTCTGTATTATGTTTTTCCCTGACTTTAGGTAGGCAGGGTGAATATGATTTTAAGAACGGATTTTAAGGCTGTTGTAGCTGTGTCTCTGTGTTAGAGGAAAAGCCCAAGCACAAAACTGACCAGGTCCACTCACAGCTTTCAGAGTTAACTAGCCTTTCTGTCAGTCCCACAGGTCATAAGGTCAAAGTTTACTTGGTAGTTGGACAAATGTCTTGAATTACACAGCTGGAGGGCGGGGGTGGGGGGGAGACAGCAGGGAATAGATTAACTCATTGTTTTAAATTGTCAGACTGCTTGCCCGACATCCAGTTCTAGATGAGCAGAAATTTTCTCCAATTGAGTATTGGGAAGACTGAAGCCATTATTTTCGGACCCCCCGCCACAAACTCCGCTCCCTAGCCACTGACTCTATCCCTCGCACCAACTTCTGTCTGAGGCTGAACTAGACTGTTCGCAACCTTGGTTTCATACTTGACCCTGAAATGAATTTTTGACCACATATCCGCAGCATAACTAAGACCGCCTATTTCCACCTCCGTAACATCGCCCATCTCCGCACTTGCCTCAGCTCATCTGGTGCTGAAGCCTCATCCATGCCTTTGTTACCGCTACACTTGACTATTCCAACGCACTACTGACTGGCCTCCCACATTCTACCCTACTTAAACTAAATGTGATCCAAAGCTCGGCTGCCCATGTCCTAATTCGCACCAAGTCCCGCTCACCCACTGACCTGCATTGTCTCCCGGTTAAGCAGCGCCTCGATTAAAAAATTCTCAGCCTTGTTTCCAAATCCCTCCATGGCCTCACCCCTCCCAATCTCTGTAATCTCCTCCAGCCCCACAACCCCCAAGATGTTTGCGCTCCTCTAATTCTATCCTCTTGAGCATCCTTGATTATAATCGCTCAACCATTGGTGGCTGTACCTTCTGTTGCCTAGGCACTAAGCTCTGGAATTCCTTGCCTAAACCTCTCTGCTTCTCTCTTCCTTCAAGATGCTCCTTAAAACCTACCTCTTCGACCAATCTTTTGGTCACCTGCCCTGATTTCTCCTTATGGACTCTGTGTCAAACCTTTTAGCTCATAATACTCCTGTAAAGCACCGTGGGACATTTTGCTATGTTAAAGGCGCTATATAAATACAAGTTGTTGTTGTCTTTGATGGCTAACCTGTCAAAGGAAACATTTGGGGGAGGATAACATTAACACCTAGTACATGAAAAATGTATTTCAGCATAAAGATACTATTCTCGCTGCTGAGCTTTAATTCAGTTTGTCATGTATCTCACACTACTGTACATAACTGTATCTTACCATGCTATACATGACTGTAACTAGATATGACCTGTAACCACAAGCATACCCTTACCACTAGGGGTGCACTTACAGGAGACACTGCATACCTGTTCCACACAGGTATATAAAGGCAGGTCTCAGGCAAGTGTGACATTCGAGAGCTGTGAAATAAAGGTGCAGGTCCGGAGTGACCTTGACTTCAGCATGTGCCTCGTGTAAGTCTGGACTTTACAGTGGCGATGAGTTACGGGATCACAGAATGGCTACCAATGGCTCAGATGAGAAATACAATGCTGGAGATAATTGGGAGGACTTTATAGAAAGGCTCCAGCAAAGCTTTATAACCAAAGATTGGTTGGGCAACGATAAGGCAGACAAGAGAAAAGCCCATCTCTTGACCAGCTGTGGCTCGAAAACATACGCCTTAATAAAGGACCTGCTGACACCCGAGAAACCAGCAAGCAAGTCGTTTGAAGAGTTGAGCACACTGGTGAGAGACCACCTGAAGCCAGCGAGCAGCCTACACATGGCCAGACACAGGTTCTATAACTACAGACGTTGTGTGGGCCAGAGCATACCCGACTTTGTGGCGGAACTTCGGAGGCTGGCTAGTTTATGTGAGTTCTCCGATGAACTAAGGAGAGAAGTACTGAGAGACTTTTTTATTGAAGGAATAGGCCACGCAGGCATATTCCGAAAGCTCATAGAGACCAAGAACTTGACCCTTGAGGCAGCAGCACTGTTCGCACAGACATTCTTGGCAGGAGAAGAAGAAACGAGGTTGATCTATACTGCGGGTACGACAACTAACGAAACATCGGAACAAGGGGATCACAGCGTGAAACAAGCTGCTACCCCCACACACAGACAAAGGCAGGAGAGCAGGCCTTCAACAGCAGGCAGTGGCGCCAGAAGCCATCAAGAGCCACATGAACGGCCGTTCACACCTCATCAACCCACAATGCGAGCAATCAACTACAAACTGAGAGAAGCTCAAGAGAGATCAGCCGGATGTAGCTCATCCTTCGGAAACAATGGAAGCGGTCTGTGCTGGAGATGTGGGAGAAGGCACTCATCAAGGGGGTGTCGATTTAAGCATGCCATTTGCAGAAACTGCAACTATACAGGGCATCTGGCCCGCATGTGCAGAAAAACAGCAGCTCGGCTGGTATACGAATCGGAAGAGTCGGAAAGCGTACCAGAAGACGATGGGGACAGTGCCCGGGACACCGAGGTACAGCGGGTCAACACGATCAATGTCCATTGTTCTTACAAGAAGACACCTCCAATAATGATGAGGGTCCTACTCAACGGGATACCCGTCAACATGGAACTGGACACGGGAGCGAGTCAATCTCTCACGAGCGTCCAACAATTTGAACAGCTGTGGCCACACAAAAGCAACAAACCAAAACTCACAAGGGTCGACATCAAACTAAGGACCTATACCAAAGAAATCATCCCAGTCTTTGGCAGCGCCATGCTCTCAGTCACACACAAAGGTGAACCGACTTCCTCTGTGGATTGTCCCCGGAGATCTCCCAGCACTGTTGGGGAGAAGCTGGTTGGCAAAACTAAATTGGAAATGGGATGATGTTCACACCATGTCGTCAGAGGAACAGACTTCCTGCTCAACAGTTCTAAGTCGATTTGAACATCTCTTTCAGCCAGGTGTGGGCACCTTCAAAGAGGCTAAAATTAAAATCTACATCACACAGGATGCAAGACCGGTCCATCACAAGGCTAGAGCTGTGCCTTATGTGATGAGGGAAAAGATTGAACATGAACTGGACCGGCTTCTGCGGAAAAGCATTATCTCACCCATGGAATTTAGCGACTGGGCAAGTCCCATTGTCCCCGTCATGAAGCCTGATGGATCCGTATGAATCTGTGGGGATTACAAATCTGCCATAAACAGAGTCTCCCTACAGGACCAATACCCGCTGCCCAGAGCGGAGGACTTATTTGCCACATGGGCTGGAGGAAAACTTTTCTCGAAACTAGATCTCACATCTGCGTGTATGACGCAAAAACTGACCGAAGAGTCTAAGCTACTCACCACCATCAACACACATCGAGGCCTTTTCATGTACAATCGATGCCCATGTGGCATCAGGTCGGCAGCTGCTATATTTCAGCGCAACATGGAGAGTCTGCTCAAGTCCATCCCGGGGAAGGTTGTGTTTCAAGACGACATACTCATCACGGGCAGGGACACCGACTCCCATCTCCGCAATTTTGAGGAAGTACTAAAGCGATTGGATCGGGTAGGCCTAAGAGTTAAGAAATCCAAGTGTCTGTTTCTCGCCCGAGATTGAATTTTTGGGCAGAAGGATTGCCGCTGATGGAATCCGCCCAACAGAATGCAAAACCGAAGCAATTCATCTGGCACCCAGGCCCCGGAATGTCTCGGAACTGCGCGCCTTTCTCGGGCTACTCAATTACTTTGGGAACTTTATGTAGAACTTGAGCACGCTGCTGGAGCCTCTCCACGTGCTACTCAGAAAGGGGTGCGATTGGTTTTGGGGGGACGCCCAAGAACGCAACCTTGTACGTTCCAACAGTGTTTTGGCTTTTTTTGACCCAGGTAAAAAGCTAGTTCTTGCATGTGATGCGTCAGCGTATGGGGTCGGGTGCGTTTTACAGCATGTCAATGGTGTGGGTAAATTACAACCCATTGCTTATGCCTCCAGGTCACTTTCGTGGGTGGAGCGCGGGTACGGTATGGTAGAGAAGGAGGCGCTCGCGTGCGTGTACGGTGTCAAAAAGATGCACCAATACCTTTTCGGGGCCAAGTTCGCGTTAGAAACCGAACACAAACCCCTCACGTCCCTGCTATCCGAGAGCAAGGCAATAAACGCCAACGCCTCGGCGCGCATTCAACGGTGGGCACTCATGCTGGCGTCTTACGACTACACAATAAGGCACAGACCAGGCACAGACAACTGTGCCGACGCGCTTAGCAAGCTACCCCTGGCGACCACGGAAGGGTCCGACGAACAGGACTGTGAGATAGTCATGGCAATCAATGCCTTTGAGTCCACAGGTTCGCCCATAACGGCTCGCCAAATCAGAGCCTGGACGACCAGCGACCCCACGTTATCCTTAGTCAAAAGATGTGTTCTAACTGGTGACTGGGCAGAGGCTCGCAATGCCTGACCGAGGAGATCAAACCTTTCTATAGGCACATGCATGAACTATCACTACAGGCAGATTGCCTGATGTGGGGCAGCCAAGTAGTTATGCCTTTGCGAGGCAGAGAGGCGTTTGTCCGGGAGCTCCACCGCGAGCACCCGCGGATCGTTCTCATGAAGGCCATAGCCAGATCCCACGTCTGGTGGCCTGGCACTGACCCGGACTTGGAGCTCTGTGTCAGACAGTGCACCATTTGTGCCCAACTCAGCAATGCCCCCATGGAGGCCCCCCTGAGCCCCTGGCCCTGGCCCACCAAACCGCGGTCGTGGGTCCACGTAGACTATGCGGGCCCATTCATGGGCAAAATGTTCCTCATAGTCGTCGATGCATTTTCAAAGTCGATCGAATGCACCATTTTAAACTCGAGCACCACCTCCACCACTGTGGAGAGCCTTAGAACCATGTTTGCAACGCACGGAATTCCTGACATATTGGTCAGTGATAATGGTCCATGCTTCACCAGCACAGAATTCCAAGATTTTATCGTTGACCACGGCATAAATCACATTAAGACGGCACCGTTCAAGCTGGCCTCCAATGGCCAGGCGGAGCGAGCAGTGCAAATCATTAAACAAGGCATGCTTAAAATCCAAGGTCCCACGCTGCAGAGCCGCATGTCGCGACTGCTGCTGGCATACAGATCTCGTCCGCATTCGTTGACTGGGGTTCCCCCCACGCAACTATTATTGAAACGGACCTTAAAGACTAGGCTCTCGTTAATCCTCCCAGACATGCATGAAATTGTTGAGGCAAAGCGCCGGAAGCGAACTGAGTACCACGACCGAAATTCGAGGGAGAGGTGGAATGAGATAGGGGACAAAGTGTTTGTGCTAAACTATGGCAGGGGTCCCAAATGGCTTGCAGGGACAGTAACAGGCAAGGAAGGAAACAGGCTACTGGTTGTACAAATGGACAATGGCCAAACCTGCCGGAGGCATGTAGACCAAGTAAAAAGTAGATTTACCAACAACACTGCAGAACCAGAGGCAAACTACAATGTGGAACTCACACCATACCTGGTGGACAGACAAAGGGAACAACCTGAGGAAAGGGCAATCTCAACAGACAGCCCAGGAGAGATACCAACAATCATACTGAACAAAACAGACAGCCCAGGCGAGATACCAGCAATCACACCGAAAGAAAAACAGGCACCAATGCAAACAACTGAACCACAACTAAGACGCTCCACGTGAGAGCGTAGACCACTTGAGAGACTGAACCTATAAAGGCAATAAGATCTTGGGGGAGGGTGATGTCATGTATCTCACACTACTGTACATAACTGTATCTTACCATGCCATCCATGACTGTAACTAGATATGACCTGTAACCACAAGCATACCTTACCACCAGGGGTGCACTTGCAGGAGACACTGCATACTTGTTCCACACAGGTATATAAAGGCAGGTCTCAGGCAAGTGTGGCATTCGAGAGCTGTGAAATAAAGGTGCAGGTCCGGAGTGACCTTGACTTCAGCATGTGCCTCGTGTAAGTCTGTACTGCAGGGTCATAACTTTACACAGTTCATTTGAGAAACTGCGATTATTGTGAGGTTGACCGAGGAAAAGTGTGCCTCATATCACATCAGGAAGTTTACAGAAGTTGGTTCCATCCATAAATCTTGCAGGTCATTTGTCAGAGTAAGAAATATATTCTAAAGGAAATCTTTAAAATCTAGATTAGGATTGCACTAGTGACTGCTGTGTGTAAAGTACTCTGATTATAGTAACGATTCACAAGAACACAAGAAATAGGAACAGGAGTAGGTCATTTGACCCCTTGAGCCTGCTCCGCCATTTAATAAGACCATAACCCTTTATTCCGTTATTGCTCAAAAATCTGTCTATTTCCGCTTTAAATATACTCAATGACCCAGCCTCCACAGCTCTCTGGGGCAGAGAATTCCACAGATTTACAACCCTCTGAGAGAAGAAATTCTTCCTCATCTCCGTTTTAAATGGGCGGCCCCTTATTCTGAGACTATGCCCCCTAGTTTTAGTTTCCCCTATGAGTGCAAATATCCTCTCTGCATCCACCTTGTCGAGCCACCTCATGTTTCAACTTCCCTGCCCGTTCCCCATAACCCTTTATTCCGTTATCGCTCAAAAATCTGTCTATTTCCGCTTTAAATATACTCAATGACCCAGCCTCCACAGCTCTCTGGGGCAGAGAATTCCACAGATTTACAACCCTCTGAGAGAAGAAATTCTTCCTCATCTCCGTTTTAAATGGGCGGCCCCTTATTCTGAGACTATGCCCCCTAGTTTTAGTTTCCCCTATGAGTGCAAATATCCTCTCTGCATCCACCTTGTCGAGCCACCTCATGTTTCAATAAGATCACCTCTCATTCTTCTGAACTCCAATGAGTATAGTCCCAACCTACTCAACCTATCTTCATAAGTCAACCCCCTCATCTCCGGAATCAACCGAGTGAACCTTCTCTGAACAGCCTCCAATGCAAGTATATCCTTCCTTAAATACGGAGACCAAAACTGCACGCAGTACTCCAGGTGTGGCCTCGCCAATATCCTGTACAGTTGTAGCAGGACTTCTCTGCTTTTATACTCCATTCTCCTTGCAATAAAGGCCAACATTCCATTTGCCTTCCTGATTACTTGCTGTGCCTGCATAATAACTTTTTGTGTTTCATGCACAAGGACACCCAAGTTCCTCTGTACTGAAGCACTTTGCAATTTTTCTCCATTTAAATGATAATTTGCTTTTCTAACTTCTTTTTCTGAACTTTTATCTTGTGCAGTAACCTTTTACGTGGCACCTTTTTGAATGCCTTCTGGAAATCCAAATACACCACACCCACTGGTTCCCCCTTATCCATTGACTGCTGAGCATGGGAGGTGTCATTAACGTATCACATTCCAGTTGCTTTGGTAACAGTTGAGTATGGGTTGCTCTGATTATGGTCTAATAAATCCAGTTGCTATGGTGACAATTGAGCATGCTTGTCTTGATTAAGGCCAGATGATCTGGTTACTTGGGGGATGCCTTGATTAGTTATAGGGAGGGCGGTCAGTCGTTGGTGTGTGTCAGCACCCAGTGAGCGACTTTTCGTCTTCAGACCCTGCAGAGATACCTTTACGTTGAGCCCCCTCCTAGGTGGCGTGCGCTGGCGACGTATTTCTTCCGCCAGCAGCACGGCCTCAACTACGACACGCAGCTCCTGTTTGTGAGCTTGGGGGGCGTCAGGACCGCCGTCCAGGGGCTGCCTGACTTTTACAAGGAACTCACCAGGGTCTGGAACAAAGTCTCCACCAAGCACAGCTCTCCACCGGCTGGAGTGGCAGCTGTCCTGCAGGAGCCACTGCTCAGGAATCTGTACCTCCACGACCGAGGTTTTAGGTGGCAGTCGGACGAGAGGGCTGTGGCTGGTGAGGTGACCCGGGTCAGGGATCTGCTCGATGGTGGAGGAGCGGGCTGGATGGCTCCAGATATGCTGGCGCAGCGCCTAAATTCAGCCGACGTCCGCCGCGCGGCCGATGCCATCGAGTCGCTAAAAACAGCACTGGGCCCTGACTCCGTTAGGTGTGTCGAGGAGCACGTGGGGAGATCCCGTCCGATCTGACCCCCGTCCGGACGGAATTCCTCATCGGCACCAAACCCCGGAACCTCCCTCGGGAGCCGGCGCCTCATAACTTGAGCCGCCTTGGGGAAATCCCCTCCGTGCCTTTCAGTTCTGCGCGGAGGGGTTTCCTGTACGGGCTGCTCCTGCACACTCTCAACCTTGCCATCCTCGCCTGCCGTCCGGACACGCCATGGCGTACCATCTTGCCGTCCGGAGGAGGCGGGGGTCCCCGATGGAGGGCACTCTACACGTGAGTCCTTCCACTATTCATCAGGGACTTGGCCTGGAGGGTGGTGCACGGAGCAGTCCCGTGCAACAAATTTTTAAGCCGGTTCACGGGCTCCCAGGCCGCCTGCAATTTCTGTGGTCTGGAAGAGTCCCTGTTCCATGTTTTTATGGAGTGTGCGAGGTTGCAGCCCCTGTTTCATTATTTAAAGGGGCTGCTCCTGAAATTCTGGCTACACTTCAGTCCCACACTCCTGATCTTTGGGCACCCTGTGCGGAAGGGAGCGGGTAGGTCTGAGGGCCTCCTCGTAGGACTGCTCCTGGGCACGGCCAAGGTGCCATCAGCCGGTCCAGGCAGCAGGCGGTCGAGGGGGTCGTTCAGCCTGACTGCTTGCCTCTCTTCCGCGCGTACATCCGGGTCAGGGTGTCCCTGGAGATGGAGCACGCGGTGTCCACCGGTACGCTCGCGGCCTTCCGCGAGAGGTGGCGCTGGAGGGGCTGGAGTGCATCGTTACCCCCGGCAACCAAATTTTTATTTGAATTTAGATGTTTTAAAGTTTAATTTGTTTTAATTGCCGGGTTTTTAGTGTCCCCCTCCCCTTTTATAGGGGGCACTTGTAAATTATGGTTTTAGAGCCCCAAAAAAAACAACAACAAAAAAACTACAAAAATACAAAACCCCCCCAAAAAAAACAAAAAAAAAGGGCTTTGGAAATGTTTGGAGTGTCCCCCAGATCGGGGGGCACGTGATTTAATGTTTATGTTTGCCCAAAAAGAGTTGCCTTGATTAGTTATTTAAAGGGGCTGCTCCTCAATTTCTGGTTGCACTTCAGTCCCACACTCCTGATTTTTGGGCACCCTGTGTGGAGGGGAGCGGGTAGGTCCGAGGGCCTCCTCGTAGGATTGCTCCTGGGCACAGCCAAGGGTGCCATCAGCCGGTCCAGGCAGCGGGCGGTCGAGGGGGTCGTTCAGCCTGACTGCCTGCCTCTCTTCCGCGCGTACATCCGGGCCAGGGTGTCCCTGGAGATGGAGCACGCGGTGTCCACCGGTACGCTCGCGGCCTTCCGCGAGAGGTGGGCGCCGGAGGGACTGGAGTGCATCATTACCCCTGGCAACCAAATTTTAATTTGAATTTATATGTTTTAAATTTTAATTTGTTTTAATTGCCGGGTTTTAGTGTCCCCCTCCCCTTTTATAGGCGGCACTTGTAAATTATATGATTTTAATGCCCCCAAAAAAAGCACAAAATGAAAAAAAAACACAAAAAAAAAAGAAAAAAAAAGAAGGCAGTTATAAGTGTCTGGAGTGTCCCTCAGATCGGGGGGCACTCGATCTAATGTTAATTTTGTACTCCACAAAAGATTAGTTTATAACAGTCCAATTGTGCCAGGTACATGTTTAGGGCCTAACGATCCCGTTGCTGTGGTGGCAGTTGAGCATGGGATGTCCTGATTAAATCTAAAGGGAGAATTGTAACAAGCTGACACACTGGGAGTGGGGCGGGGGGGGCCAGTACTGTGCAGGAAACCTGGAAGTAAGTAGCTTTTTACCCAGCCACTGCATTAGCGTATGACTTCTGGGTTTCCCGACCAATTAGATTGAGCAGGCATGATGACGACCTGCATGAGTTGATTTCAACTCGAGCATTTAAAGGGATACTGCAAAAATGACATTTGATGGATTCTGCAGTTGGGAGTACAACACAAGGAATTGGCAGAATGAAGTCCACACATTCAAAGTCTGCACCTCATTTAGTGACACCTCCCCGAATGTGCTGCTGGGGGCTGTAAGGGCCTGCAGGGAGATGTTCCCTACTGACGGGGGAAAGAAGCCTGCCAGTGAAACAAATAAGGCTTGGCTGGAGGTTGCCCATGAGATCAGCAGCAGGAGTGTGGTGCCACGCTCCTAAATTCAATGCCAAAAGCGGTTTAATGACCTAAACAGGGAAGGAAAGGTGAGTACAGTGGAACATTCAAAATTGAACACTCAGCCTTCTCAAGCCGACTGCTCACAGCAACTTACCTTGCAGGTGCACTCATCTATCTCTCTCTATGCACTTCCTCACATCCCCATCTGTCCATCCACCACTGCCACTCACCCTCATCTTAATGCAATGTCATGCCTCTCCCTCATAGTCACTCTCAACAAATGCTCCCCATCCATCCATTCAACACACTAAGGTCTCTTCTTTCCCTCCTTGTAGGAGAAGAGAGTACAGAACACGAGGGAGAGGCAGAGAACCGGAGGTGTCCCTCCAGCCATCTCACAACTGACCGCTGCAGAGAAGGAGGCGCTGGACATCAGTGGAGTCTCGGCGTGCTCGGCCGTCAGAGATGGGGGGTCTCCCAGTTACCTGGTGACAGAATTCAATATCACACAGCCACATGCCATACAACACTCACTTTTGACCACTTGATGTTGGGAAAGGCAGCATAGTGGCAACATCACTGGACTAGTAATCCAGAGGCCTGGACTAATAATCCAGAGCCATAAGTTCCAATCTCACCACGGCAGCTTGGGAATTTACATTCAGTTAATAAAATAAATCTGCAATAAAAAGCTAGTATCACTAATGGTGACCGTGAAACTACCAGATTGTCATTAAAAACCCATCTGGTTCACTAATGTCCTTTAGGTAAGGAAATATGCCGTCCCTTTCTGGTCTGGCCTACATGTGACTCCAGATCCACAGCAATGTGGTTGACTCTTAACTGCCCTCTGAAATGGCCTAGCAAGCCACTCATTTTTACACAACCGCTACGAAAAACAATAATAAGAATGAAACCGGACAGACCACCCGGCATTGACCTTGGCACCGGTTACTGACATGACAGTGCACACAAGCCAATCGATCCTGCAAAGTCCTTCTCACCAACATCTGGGGACTTGTGCCAAGAGCTGTCCCACAGACTAGTCAAGCATCAGCCTGACATAATCACACTCACAGAATCATACCTTTCATCCAATGTCCCAGACTCCTCCATCACAATTCCTGGATATGTTTTGTCCCACCCATAGGATAGACCCACCAGGGGTGATGGCACAGTGGTATACAGTCGGGAGGGAGTGGCCTTGGGAGCCCTCAACATTGACTCCAGACCCCATAAAGTCGCATGGCTTCAGGTCAAGCATAGGCAAGGAAACGTGCTGATTACAACCTACTGCCCTCCCTCAGCTGATGAATCAGTATTCCTCCATGTTGAACACCACTTGGAAGAAGCACTGAGAATAGCAAGAGCACAGAATGTACTCTGGGTGGGGGACTTCAATGTTCATTGTCAAGATTGGCTCAGTAGCACCACTACTGACCGAGCTGGCCGAGTTCTGAAGGACATAGCTGCCAGACTGGGCCTGCAGCCGGTGGTGAGAAAGCAATATGAGGGAAAAAATTACTTGACCTCATCCTCACCAATCTACCTGTCGCAGATGCATCTGTCCATGAAAGCATTGGTAGCAGTGATCACTGCACAGTCATTGTGGAGATGAAGTCTTCACACTGAGGACACCAACCATCATGTTGTGTGGCACTACCACCCTGCTAAATGCGATAGATTCAGAACAGATCTAGCAGCTCAAAACTCACATCCATGAGACACCGTGGGCCATCAACAACAGCAGAATTGCATTCCACCATAATCTGTAACCGCCATATCCCTTACTCTACCATTACCATCAAGCCAGGGGACCAACCCTGGTTCAATGAAGAGTGTAGAAGAGCATGCCAGGCGCAGCACCAGGCATACCTGAAAATGAGGTGCCAACCTGGGGAAGCTGCAACACAGGATTACATGCATGCTGAAAAGCAGATCAAATTAAAGCTCTGTAGTACTGCCACATCCAGTCGTGAATGGTGTGGGCCATTAAACAACTAACAGGAGGAGGAGGCTCCAGGAATATCCCCATCCTCATGATGGCAGAGCCCAGCACATGAGTGCAAAATACAAGGCTGAAGCATTTACAACCATCTTCAGCCAGAAGTGCCGAGTGAATGATCCCTATCGGCTTTCTCCTGAGGACCCCACCATCACAGAAGCCAGTCTTCAGCCAATTCGATTCACTCCACGTGATATTAAGAAACGGCTGAGAGTACTGGATACAGCAAAGGCTATGGGCCCCGACAACATCCCGGCTGTTGTGCTGAAGACTTATGCTCCAGAACTAGCGCGCCTCTAGCCAAGTTGTTCCAGTACAGCTGCAACACTGGCATCTATCCGACAATGTGCAAAACTGTCCAGATATGTGCTCTCCACAAATAGCAGGACAAATCCAATCCGGCCAATTACCGCCCCATCAGTCTACTTTTAATCATCAGAAAAGTGTGATGGAAGGTGTCGTCAACAGTGCTATCAAGCGGCACTTACTCACCAATAAATTGCTCACCGATGCCCAGTTTGGGTTCCGTCAGGACCACTCTGCTCCAGACCTCATTGCAGCCTTGGTCCAAACATGGACAAAAGCTGAAGTCCAGAGGTGAGGTGAGAGTGACTGCCTTGGACATCAAGGCAGCATTTGACCGAGTGTGGCATCAAGGACCCCTAGTAAAACTGAAGTCAATGGGAATCAGGAGGAAAACTCTCCACTGGCTGGAATGATACCTAGCACAAAGGAAGATGGTTGTTGATATGTGCTTACTATACAATATAAATGCACACAAGGCCCATACTTGAGAGAAAGTCACTCTGTGACCAATTATCTTTATTACCAAGGCCTCAAGCAATGAAGGTGGGTGGAGCTTCCCCTTTTATACCAGAAAGTCCAGCTTAGGAGTGTCTCCCATAAGTTCACCCCCTTGTGGTCAATGTTCTCAAGGTGTACAACTTAGGTCATCTTATAGAAACATAGAAACATCGAAAGTAGGTGCAGGAGTAGGCCATTCGGCCCTTCAAGCCTACACGCCATTCAATGAGTTCATAGCTGAACATGCAACTTCAGTACCCCATTCCTGCTTTCTCACCATACCCCTTGATCCCCCTAGTAGTAAGGACTACATCTAACTCCTTTTTGAATATATTTAGTGAATTGGCCTCAACAACTTTCTGTGGTAGAGAATTCCACAGGTTCACCACTCTCTGGGTGAAGAAGTTTCTCCTCATCTCGATCCTAAATAGCTTACCCCTTATCCTTAGACTGTGACCCCTGGTTCTGGACTTCCCCAACATTAATAAGAACATAACATAAGAACATAAGAATTAGGAACAGGAGTAGGCCATCTAGCCCCTCGAGCCTGCTCCGCCATTCAACAAGATCATGGCTGATCTGGCCGTGGACTCAGCTCCACTTACCTGCCCGCTCCCCATAACCCTTAATTCCCTTATTGGTTAAAAATATTATCTATCAGTGATTTGAATATATTCAATGAGCTAGCCTCAACTGCTTCCTTCGGCAGAGAATTCCACAGATTCACAACCCTCTGGGAGAAGAAATTCCTTCTCAACTCGGTTTTAAATTGGCTCCCCCATATTTTGTCCCCTAGTTCTAGTCTCCCCAACCAGTGGAAACAACCTCTCTGCCTCTATCCTGTCTATCCCTTTCATTATTTTAAATGTTTCTATACGATCACCCCTCATCCTTCTGAACTCCAACGAGTAAAGACCCAGTCTACTCAATCTATCATCATAAGGTAACCCCCTCATCTCCGGAATCAGCCTAGTGAATCGTCTCTGTACCCCCTCCAAAGCTAGTATATCCTTCCTTAAGTAAGGTGACCAAAACTGCACGCAGTACTCCAGGTGCGGCCTCACCAATACCCTGTACAGTTGCAGCAGGACCTCCTTGCTTTTGTACTCCATCCCTCTCGCAATGAACGCCAACATTCCATTCGCCTTCCTGGTTACCTGCTGCACCTGCAAACTAACTTTTAATGATTCATGCACAAGGACCCCCAGGTCCCTCTGCACCGTAGCATGTTGTAATTTCTCCCCATTCAAATAATATTCCCTTTTACTGAAGTCAATGGGAATCAGGGGGAAAACTCTCAAAGGAAGATGGTTGTGGTGGTTGGAGGTCAATAATCACAGCCCCAGGACATCGCTGCAGTGTCCTAGTCCCAACTATTTTCAGCTGTTTCATCAATGACCTTCCCTCCATCATGTCAGAAGTGGGAATGTTTGCTGACGGCTGCACAGTGTTCACTGCCATTCACAACTCCTCAGATAATGGAGCAGTCCATGCAGCAAGATCTGGACAATATTCAGGCTTGGGCTGATAAGTGGCAAGTAACATTTGCGCCACAAAGTGCCAGGCAATGACTATCTCCAACAAGTGAGAGTCTAACCACCGCCCCTTGACATTCAACAGCATTACTATTACCGAATCCCCCATCAACATCTTGGAGGTCACCATTGACCAGAAGCTTAACTGGACCAGCTACATAAACACTGTGGCAACAAGAGCAGGTCAGAGGCTGGGTATTCTGTAGCGAGTGTCTCACCTCCTGACTCCCTAAAGCCTTGCCACCATCTACAAGGCACAAGTCAGGAGTGTGATGGAATACTCTCCACTTGCCTTCTTGAGTGCAGCTCCAACAACACTCAAGAAGCTTGATACCATTCAGGACAAAGTAGCCTGCTTGATTGGCACCCCATCCACCACCTTAAACTTTCACTCCCACCATCACCGACATACCGTGGCTGAATGTGTACCATCTACAAGATGCACTGCAGCAACTCGCCATGGCTTCTTTGGCAGCATCTCCCAAACCCACAACCTCTACCACCTAGGAGGTCAAAGGCAGCAGGCACTTGGGAACACCATCATCTCCACGTTCCCCTCCAAATCACACACCATCCTGACTTGGAAGTATATCGCCGTTCCTTCATCGTTGCTGGGTCAAAATCCTGGAACTCCCTCCCTAACAGCACTGAGGGAGTACCTTCACCACACGGACTGCAGCAGTTCAAGAAGGCAGCTCACCACCATTTTCTCAAGGGCAGTTAGGGATGGGCAATAAATGCTGGCCTTGCCAGCGTCGCCCACATCCCATGAACGAATAAAATAAATGTTTTTTAAATGTTAGCAGTGAGTGAAATATAATCATGAGCATAATGATCACTGAAAACCTTCTTACCTTGGCAGTTCTAATTCATGTCTTTAATCTCGCGCAAGGCCTTCAAGCATCCCACCAGAGGTGGTCCAGGAGGATCAGGACGACTCCTCAGAAGAGGTCATTCACTCTGAGGTGCACCATCACAGGACTCATGCAGACCATGCAACAGTTCAGATACTCACACTTCGGTGAGGTGAGACCATCTGGTAACAAAGATAATTGGCTTTTCACCTGGTGACTCACACATCAGAAGTGAGCAAGAGCAGATGGTGGAGACAGACAGCAGTGGATAGACTGTGTCGAAGGCCCCAGGATGTACCAAGATCTGCTCAGCAAAACACAGATGCTGAATCTTGGAGACGGTCGGTGAAGAAGATACTTCTGGAGCAGCAACAGAGAATGTGCGATGTACTGGTAGGATTTCCAGCCGCAATGTGCACGCTTGCAGAGAGATTGGAGGAGTCCGTCTCAAGCATGAGTGGCATGATGTCTTCGTCCATGGAAAGAGTGGCCACCTGCATGGAGCATCAAACACGGCTATCAAATGTGTGCATGCAGGCCTTCACCAATGGCTTGCACAGTGAATGCCCGCCTTGAAAAGGACTGATGATACCCTAACCGTGGCCGTTCATCGCCCCACTGATCTACAGCAAAGTGCTCTCCAACATTGTTAGCAGGGAAGTGCAGGTGGGCCATGAGAGGGATGATGGTGGAAGAGGACATTGAAGTGGGGACTCGGCTCAA
Source organism: Pristiophorus japonicus (assembly GCF_044704955.1). Taxonomy (NCBI): domain Eukaryota; kingdom Metazoa; phylum Chordata; class Chondrichthyes; family Pristiophoridae; genus Pristiophorus; species Pristiophorus japonicus. Next base: position 166,325,292 of record NC_091980.1, on the reverse strand, counting down.
AGAGCTCCCACTTATCACCCGTTGTTCCCCACCCCTCGGTCAGTACCCCACGTGGCTCATGCCTCATGTCCAGATGGCTGAGTCCGCTCATGCACAGGTGCAGGTAAAGCAGTCTTTGGCGGGGACCCTCACAGACTTCAAAACCCAGAGGCTGTCAGCCAAGAGCATCTCAGCAGTCAGAGCAGGGATCTCAGCAGCCTGCCTCTACCTCTGCTGATGCGACAGGGGTTGAACACGTAGAGGTGCTAGGAAGAGGAAGAGTAAAGATTTATAGTTGCATAAGGGTATGCACATGGGTATGTTACACAATGTTAGATTGTCAAGTTTCTGTTTAATTTTTGAGACACATAAATATTATTTGTTTCCATCACTTTTCCATGTTGCCCATTTTTGGCGACTGCCTGGCAATTAGCCTTTCACTTGTGATGAACTGTAAGACAAGAATTAATGCAGAGCAATGGGCTGTGAAAGTATTCTTGGTTGTTTGCAGGACTGCTTTGGTGTTTGGGGAAAGGGGGTGGGGTGGAGAAGCGGATTTTGCACATGGCTGCCAGATGGGCGGACTGGTGGAACCTAATTGAACTTTCCAATAATGAGGGCATCTTGGGCAGCAATGTTGGTGTATTGACCGCATCACGTTCCTCCTCCTCCTCGGAATCGTCTGAAGAGGTTCAGAGCTCTGCACCTTGTTCCTTCTGAAGGTCCAAACCTCGCTGCTGCACAATGTTGTGCAGAGCGAAGCACACCACAGCCATTCTGGAGACCATGGCTGGTGCGTATTGAAGAGCATCTCCAGATCTGTTGAGGCACCTGAAGCGCATCTTCAGCATGCAGATGGCTTGTTCAATGTCACATTTGGTTGTCATATGGCATTCATTGTAACGCTGTTGGGCTTCATTGGTTGGGTTCCTCACGGGTGTCATCAGTCACGTTTTAAGTGGGTATCCCTTGTCTCCAAGCAGCCAGCCGGTAAGTCTGCTTCAAGGTATGAAGAGATCAGGGAGGGTGGACTGGCGCAGGACAAAAGCATCATGGCAGCTGCCTAGGAATCTTGAGCACATCTTGATAAAAAGATCTTTCTGTGCATAGCTGCTGCATATTGATGGAGTGGAAATCCTTGCGGTTGATGAATATTCCTGCATGATCTGGGCTGCCTTGATTGGCACATGCATGCAGTCAATGACACCCTGCATCTGTGGGAAGCCAGCAAGGCCGCAAAACTGAGCGCCACTCATTCTGACTAGCATAATCAATGGCAAAATTGACATAATTGGCTGCCCTAGCAAATATGCCATCCGTCACCTGTCTTATGCATTTGTGGGCCGCCGACTGCCAGATCTTGCAAATGTCTGCAGCAGAGCCTTGGAAGGAGCCAGAGGCAAAGACGTTGGTGGTGACTTTGACAGCTGTAGGTAAAGCAAAGTCACCGGGTCCCCTTGGCAGCAGGTCTTCTTCCAGCAGGCTGAAAACATCTGCCACGACCTGACGCAAGACCCTGAGCCTCCTGAGACACCGGTGTTCCGACATGTCCAGGAAGCTCATTCTCTGCCTGTATGCCCTGTGTTGCGGGTATGGCCTGCTGCGAGCTGCACTTCTTTGCTCATCCCCTCTTGTGGAGTGGCAGGTCTGAGGAGCAGGCTGTTGCTGCTTCTGCTGCTGCTGGTGCTGTTGATGCTGCTGGTCCTCAACTGGAGGTCCAAAGTATAACAGCATAAGGGGCACCAATGCTGATCAGATGGACCACAGCTCCAAAGTAGAGATCAGACTTACAAACCTCTAAAGTTGTGAAAGTAACCTCTCAGCACAAGTACTGTGAACAAAGCCTTTCACACAATCAGGCACGAAAGCAGGTGTGAGTTTCAGCGCTTATCGGAATCTTTGCCTGTCATGTCTTCAGCCCCCTCAATTGCCCCTGCGTTCTTGCCTTGCTTTCACTGGCGAGTTCTAAGAAGCCCAGGAAATCCTTGCACGCGCAGTTAAAACACATGTTATTATTGCTGCTAATCAATGATTAACATATTGAGATTGACAACCCGCCTCTCCCAAGGGGCTTTCTCACACACAGCCTAACTCGATGCAGTTAAATGCGGAAGTCAGCGGGCTGGAGACAGCTTCCTGATATGTTGTCAATTGTTGCACTTTTAACCCTTCACCCACTCCCAAACCCAGATGCTCCTGCAAGTTAAAATTCACCCCGAACATACCCTTGCTGTGATGATGGTTGTGCATGGGATGCCCTGATTAGAGTTTAACATACCCTTGTTGTGGTGATGCTGTGAGAGCCTCTTATCAGCAAGAGCAGACATTGACAACGAGATTCAACACCGCCTTCTGTGTGCCAGTGCAGCCTTTGGCCGCCTGAGAAAAAGAGTGTTCGAAGACCAGGCCCTCAAATCTGCCACCAAGCTCATGGTCTACAGGGCTGTAGTACTACCCGCCCTCCTGTATGGCTCAGAGACATGGACCATGTACAGTAGACACCTCAAGTCGCTGGAGAAATACTGCCAACGATGTCTCCGCAAGATCTTACAAATCCCCTGGGAGGACAGGTGCATCAACATTAGTGTCCAGGCCAACATCCCCAGCCAACATCCCCAGCATTGAAGCACTGACCACACTTGATCAGCTCCGCTGGACAGGCCACATTGTCCGCATGCCAGACCCAAAGCAAGCGCTCTACTTGGAACTCCTTCACGGCAAACGAGCTAAAGGTGGGCAGAGGAAACGTAACAAGAACACCCTCAAAGTCTCCCTGATAAAGTGCAACATCCCCACTGACACCTGGGAGTCCCTGGCCAAAGACCGCCCTAAGTGGAGGAAGTGCATCCGGGAGGGCGCTGAGCACCTCGAGTCTTATCGCCGAGAGCATGCAGAAATCAAGCGCAGGCAGCGGAAAGAGTGTGCGGCAAACCAGTCCCACCCACCCCTTCCCTCAACGACTATTTGTCCCACCTGTGACAGGGACTGTGGTTTTCATATTGGAATGTTCAGCCACCTAAGGACTCATTTTAAGAGTGGAAGCAAGTCTTCCTCGATTCCAAGGGACTGCCGATGATGGCTGAGCATGGGATGCCCTGATTAGAGTTTAACACTCCGTTGCTGTGGTGATGGTTGAGCATGGGATGCCCTGATTAGAGTTTAACACTCCGTTGCTGCAGTGATGGTTGAGCATGGGATGCCCTGAATAGAGTTCAACACTCCGTTGCTGCGGTGATGGTTGAGCATGGGATGCCCTGATTGGAGTTTAACACTCCGTTGCTGCGGTGATGGTTGAGCATGGAATGCCCTGAATAGAGTTTAACACTCCGTTGCTGCGGTGATGGTTGAGCATGGGATGCCCTAATTAGAGTTTAACACACCCTTGCTGTGGTGGTGATTAAAAAAAATTGCTGCATGATAGAATGCTGAGAATTACAGAGTGTTCCATGGGCTGATTTACAGTGTTACGAACAGGCAGAGGCGATGTGATTATGGGTGTAAAATAGTTCCTCGGGGAGTGCGTTTCTATGGTTACAGATTGAGCTTCCTGCAATAATTGCTGTGGAAGGTGGTTCTGTGGAGAGTGTTCTCTTTAATCATGGCCTTGAGTGTGGCGATTTCAGTGGGTGATGAGGTTCTACTGGGAGTCTGTTTACAATTGATTTAGACAGCCTGAGGCCATGCTTTATTCATGACTTCATAATCTGCTAACACTTCCAATGGGACTGTTTATGGAAAGGCTGAATTGTAAGGTGTTGATTTGGACCTGTGGTCTGATTATGATAGGATTTGCTTCCTGTGCATTCAGTATTAAAATGGCTTCATTTGATTTATTTTGTTTTGCATTTAAAACACACAGTGATGCTGTAGATCACATTTTGTCAGTGCACTCCATCTAGAGCTTTATGGATCTTATAAATGATCCATCCATTTGTAATTCCAGCTGCCACATATTTCATTTTTCATTTTTCCCAACCATCTGTTTATCACAAAGGTGGGTTGTGGGTTGAGCACCTCGAGTCTCATCGCCAAGAGCATGCAGAAATCAAGCGCAGGCAGCGGAAAGAGCGTGTGGCAAACCAGTCTTCCCACCCACCCTTTCCCTCAACGACTATCTGTCCTACCCGTGACAGGGACTGTGGTTCTCATATTGGACTGTTCAGCCACCTAAGGACTCATTTTAAGAGTGGAAGCAAGTCTTCCTCGATTCCGAGGGACTGCCTATGATGATGCATACTGTGCAGGATTTTCTAATTTTATTTTCCCCTCTCATGTGAGAGCAGCGGGATACGGTTCCATAGGCACCAGTAGCTGTCACTGCCTCAGGAAAGTATCTACTCCTTATGGGTCAGTGTCAGACATCGTATGTTGGCAGGCAATTCAACATGGAAAAGGGCTTCACAACCGAGCTGATCCTGTCCTCATCCAGTGTTCACATGTGCACTTTTCAGCAGGAGTCACTAGATTGCAATCAGGATTATTCCTCTTGCCCAAGGCTCCAAACCCAATTGCATCACTCCCATCACTGCTCTGGCTGAGGTCAGTTAACTCAATGTAGAATGGGGACTGAATCTAGCACCTTCATGGTCTCTATGGCTTAGTACTAAAGTGGGTAATCATTTTCTTTGACCTACCTGACTGAGGGAAGATTGTGGTGTCACAGTGACTGAAACACCCTAAGCACTCTGGTGGCAGTTGAGTGTCTGATGATGGGATTATTGGGCAGATTGCCAACTGGTTACCCGTCCATTCACTGACAGCTATACCTCGGGAGCCTACTGTCAGCAAGGGCAGACATCGACGACAAGGTCCAACACTGCCTCCAGTGCGCCAGTGCAGCCTTCGGTTACCTGAGGAAGAGAGTGTTCGAAGATCAGGCACCAAGTTTATGGTCTACAGGGCTGTAGTGATACCCGCCCTCCTGTATGGTTCAGAGACGTGGACTATATATAGTAGACACCTCAAAGCGCTGGAGAAATACCACCAACGATGTCTCCACAGGATCCTGCAAATCCCCTGGGCGGATAGATGCACCATCGTCAGTATTCTCGACCAGACCAACATCCCCAGCATCGAAGCACTGACCACACTCGACCAGCTCCGTTGGGCAGGCCACATTGTCCGCATGCCCGACACAGGACTCCCAAAGCAAGCACTCTACTTGGAACTCCAAGATGGCAAGCGAGCCCCAGGTGGGCAGAGGAAACATTTCAAGGACACCCTCAAAGCCTCCTTGATAAAGTGCAACATCCCCACCAGCACCTGGGAGTCCCTGGCCAAAGACAGCTCAAAGTGGAGGAAGAGCATCCGGGAGGGCGCTGAGCACCTCGAGTCTCATCGCTGAGAGCATGCGGAAAACAAGTGCAGGCAGTGGAAGGAGCATGCGGCAAACCAGTCCCACACACCCTTTCCTTCAACGACTGTCTGTCCCACCTGTGACCAGAGACTGTAATTCCCATATTGGACTGTACAGTCACCTGAAAACTCACTTTTAGAGTGGAAGCAAGTCTTCCTCGATTTCGAGGGACTGCCTATGACTGATGATGATGATGTATCAGTCCTGGGAGCTCCTGATCAGCTGATACATTCCAGAATCACTGGAAATGTCACAGCCTCTGGAAAAATCTGTTGATGGTACTGATCTAGTTATCCAAAAAAAAGGGTAGAATATCAGATGTGCTTTATGTTTCACACTGCTGAACAGGTTCCAAGAAAAAGATAGACAATCCTTCGACCAACTTTAGCCTCCAAACCTTCTCTCCATTCCAATTGTTTTTGTCTCTCTGCTTTCAGTCAGTGCTCTTCTCAACTTTCCTTTCTTGTATTAAGCTTTCAATATGTCAACTGATGCTCGAGCTTTTTCTCACATCTTTCCTACTGTGTTGAATCGTGTCTAATCATTACAGTCTCCTTCTGAACTCATTCATTAATGGAACTTTCTTATCTCCCTTCACCCTTTCTTCATACTGCAGTGTTCACACTTTTAAAACCCTTGCTTGCCATTGTTTACTTGCCACTTCCTGATTCATCTATTCCTTCCTTTTACTGTATTTGACTCTTATTGGTGTCATGCCTTCACCTTTTCTCAGTTGAAGTTGATGAAAAAGTTGGCTCCTCGGGAACAATGTTGATTTGTATTAACCACAGTGACGAAACACAGGAGATAATTGGCAACATTACCACCTGGGCAAGTAACATAAGAACAGAAGAAGTAGGAATAGGAGTAGGCCATCTGGCTCCTCGAGCCTACTCTGCCATTCAATATCATGGCTGATCTAATCTTAGTCTCAACTCCACTTCCCCGCCCTCTTCCCATAGCCCTTGACTCCCTTATCTTTCAAAAATCTGTCTATCTCCACCTTAAATATATTCAATGACCCAGCCTCCACAGCTCTCTGGGGTAGAGAATTCCAAAGATTCACGACCTCTGAGAGAAGAAATTCCTCCTTATTTCCGTTTTAAATCGTCGACCCCTTATTCTGAAACTATATCCCCTAGTTCTAGATTCCCTCACGAGGAGAAACATTCTCTCTGCATCTACCTTGTCAAGCCCCCTCAAAATCTTATGTTTCAATAAGATCACCTCTCATTCTTCTAAACGCATGAGTATAGGTCCAACCTGCTCAACCTTTCGTCATAAGTCAACCCCTTCATCTCAGGAATCAACCTTGTGAACCTGCTCTGAACTGCCTCCAATGCAAGTTTACTTGCCACTTCCTGATTCACCTGCTCCTTCCTTTTAATGTACTTGACGCTTATTGCTGTCATGCCATCTTCACCCTTTCTCAGTTGCAGTTGAAGAAAAAGTTGATGGAGCAGATCCCCTGGCCTTTATAGAACTCATCCATTGTTCGCTCCATTGATTTCAATGGCAATAGAAATGGCGTGGGTTCTGCAATGGACTGTCTGGCTCCGTCAGCTGCCCAGGCAGCAAAGTTGAAACTGACCCCCGACTATTTTCAAATGATACCAACCATTTACTACCATGCCAACCATTTTGTTCCTCAGATGCGATTCGAGGAGGAACAACGGAAGCGGCGTGCCGAGGAGGAGCTTGATTACCTCGCACCCTTCCTTGCCCGGCAAGGACAGCCCAGAAGAATTACAAAGAAAATAGCCCTTGTGCTTAGGAACGATTGCCTGACGGACATGAAGCAGAAGTTGATCGATAAAGCCAATCTCATCCAAAGCCGGTTTGAGAAGGTATTGAACATCCTTCTATGTTCATCGTTACTGACTCTCGATCGCCACAATATCAATCAGTTTTGCTTGAAAGTCTCTGGGCTGGATTTTCAGCTTGTTGTCAGTTCTGTTTTCACCCCAGAGGGATGGCAATGGCAGCGGTAAGCTCTTCCGGGTGGGTGACCAGCTTCCAGCGCCCCACCGGGGTTTTCGGTGCCGGTTTCGGCAGGGCGTGGAGCATTACCGACCGGAAGAGGGAAGCCGGTGTGCCAACTCGATTTTTGCTCCCACCCGTTCCGTAGCACTTTGCAGAACACCGTGCTGGGACCGCCTGTGAAAACGGGAGGTCCGAGCTGCAGCGGCTGCAGTGAGGGAGGTAATGTCCACCTCAGGTAAGTGCGGATGGTTTATGTTGTGGAAGTGTGAGTTATTTATTGGGAATGTTTTTGGTGGGTTTTTTTCAAGTTTTTTTTTCTCCCTAGGCCTCTCTTTGAGCGCTCCGAAGCCGGATGTTTAGCTCAGAATTTTCGTTTGCTCAGCCGGCCGAGCACCCTAAGAGATGTGTGCAATGCCTCCCTTAGCGCTTCACCCACACTCAGAGCCCAGCTGACCAATTTTGCTGACTGAGGCGCAAACTGTTCCCGGGTGCTAGCTTTACTGCCCCGCCACCATTACCGCCCGAAATGAGCAGAGCTGAAGATCCAGCCCTCCTTCGAGTGTTCCACCAAGCTGTCCTGCAGAGTGATGGGAGGCAGCTTTGTAGTTACATAGCCCCACATCACTCCTGATTTTGATCATGTGAGCCCAAGGACAATCACTTGCTGCATGGAAGCTGCAACAGCTCTTGACTCTGAATGGCATTCCCTTACTTTCTTTTGCTGGAGAGCACGAAAGGAAAGGGAACACCACTGAATTTCCGGTTCATTAATACGTCCCACAGACTGTCAGGTGAAAATGGAGGAACTAAGGCACACAGAGAAGGTTACAAGTGAAAGGAAAGTAGTCTGTAAATAGCCTCAGAGACCATTATAAGTACAGTACTATAACAACTTGCAATTATATTTGCACCTTTAATGCAGTAAAACTTCCCAAGTAGGGTTAGCACTAATCAAGGGTTGAAGATGATTTTAAAGATCACTATTAATTGATTATCAGTGTCAGGATTTCTTGATTTTATTTCTTTATTAAATTTAACTTTCTACCCAAACCGTGCACTAATCTGCAGTCAAAAAGGGTAGCCAACCTATGCACAGGCGTTCGCCCGATCTGACAGAAACCAGGAACTTATCGTATCGCAAGTTACGGTTACAATCCGTATCCTACCACCCTGTAGCAAAGTGCTTTTGAGTACCAGCTTGTACTGTCTCACAATGACGTGGAAATAGTTTATCTCCATTTTCTCTGCTCACATCCTGAAGGTGCTAGCTCTTGTTAGAGTGCCACGAATGTTACCCATCTCCCTGACAACTACCCACCTCCCTGAACATTACCATTCTCCATGAACATTACCCATTTCTCTGAACATTACCCATTTCCCTGAACATTACCCATCTCCCTAAACATTACCATTTTTCCATGAACATTACTCATTTCCCTGAACATTACCCATTTCCCTGGACATTACCCATCTCGCTGAAAACTACACATTTCCCTGAACATTACCCATCTCGCTGAACAGTAACCATCTCCCTGAACATTACCCAACTCGCTCAACACTGCCCATCTCCCTGAACATTACCCATCTCCCTGAACATTACCCATCACCCTGAACATTACCCATCTCCCTGAACACTGCCCATCTCCCTGAACATTAACCATCTCCCTGAAAATTACCCATCTCCCTGAACATTACCCATCTCCCTGAACACTACCCATCTATCTGAACATTACCCATCTCCCTGAACATTACCCTTCTCCCTGAACACTGCCCATCTCTCTGAGCACCACTCATCTCCCTGAACATTACCCATCTCGTTGAACATTACCCATCTCCCTGATCATTACCCATCTCCCTGAACATTACCCATCTACCTGAACATTACCCATCTACCTGAACATTACCCATCTCCCAGAACACTACCCATCTCCCTGAACATTACCCATCTCCCTGAACACTATCCATCTCAATGAACACTACCATCTCCCTGAACACTCCCATCTCCATGAACACTACCCATCTCCCTGAATATTACCCATCTCCCTGAATATTAACCATCGCTCTGAACATTACCCAGCTCCCTGAACACTACCCATATCCCTGAACATTACCCTTCTCCCAGAACATTACCCATCTCCCTGAAAATTACCCATCTCCCTGAACATTACCCAGCTGCCTGAACACTACCCATCTCCCTGAACATTACCCAGCTCCCTGAACATTACCCAGCTCCTTGAACATTACCCATCTCCCTGAACATTACCCATTCCCCTGAACACTACCCACCTCCCTGAACATTACCCATCTCACTGAACATTACCAATCTCCCTGAACACTACACATCTCCCTGAATATTACCCATCTCCCTGAATATTACCCATTTCTGTGAACACTACCCATCTCCCGAACACTACCCATCTCCCTGAACATTACACATCTCCCTGAACACGAGCCATCTCCCTGAACACTACACATCTCCCTGAACATTACACATCTCCCTGAGCATTACATATCTCCCTGAACAGTACCCATCTCCCTGAACACTACCCATCTCCCGAACACTACCCATCTCCCTGAACATTACCCATCTCCCTGAACACTATCCATCTCCCTGAACACTCCCATCTCCCTGAACATTACGCAGCTCCCAGAACACTACCCATCTCCCTGAACATTACCCATTTCCCTGAACATTACCCATCTCCTTGAACACTATCCATCTCCCTGAACACTCCCATCTTCCTGAACACTACCCATCTCCCTGAATATTACCCATGTCCCTGAATATTATCCAGCTCCCTGAACACTACCCATCTCCCTGAATACTACCCATTTCCCTGAACATTATCCATCTCCCTGAACATTATCTATCTCCCTGAACATTGGCCATCTCCCTGAACATTACACAGCTCCCTGAACACTAACTATCTCCCTGAACATTTCCCATCTCCCTGAACACTGCCCATCTCCCTGAACATTACCCAGCTCCCTGAACACTCCCCATCTCCCTCAACATTACCCAGCTCCCTGAACATTACCCATCTCTCTGAACACGACCCATCTCCCTGAACATTACCCATCTCCCTGAACATTACCCATCTCCCTGAACATTACCCATCTCGCTGAACACTATCCATCTCCCTTAACATTACCAATCTCCCTGAAAATTACCCATCTCGCTGAACATTACCCATCTCCCTAAACGCTCCCATCTCCCTGAACACTATCCATCTCCCTGAACATTACCCATCTCCCTGAACACTACCCATCTCCCTGAACACTGCCCATCTCCCTGAACACTATCCATCTCCCTGAACATTACCCATCTCCCTGAACACTACCCATCTCCCTGAACACTGCCCATCTCCCTGAACATTACCCACCTCCATGAACATTACCCATCTCACTGAACATTACCAATCTCCCTGAACACTACACATCTCCCTGAATATTACACATCTCCCTGAATATTACCCATTTCTCTGATCATTATCCATCTCCCTGAACACGACCGATCTCCCTGAACATTACCCATCTCCCTGAACATTACCCATCTCCCTGAACACTACCCATCTCCCGAACACTACCCATCTGCCTGAACATTACACATCTCGCTGAACACTAGCCATCTCCCTGAACACTACACATTTCCCTGAACATTACACATCTCCCTGAGCATTACATATCTCCTTGAACAGTACCCATCTCCCTGAACACTGCCCAGCTCCCTGAACATTACGCATCTCCCATTACACTGCCCATCTCCCTGAACATTACCCATCTCTCTGATCATTACCCATCTCCCTGAACATTACCCATCTCCCTGAACACTACCCATCTCCCTGAATATTACCCAGCTCCCTGAACATTACCCAGCTCCCTGAACATTACCCATCTCCCAGAACACTACCCATCTCCCTGAACATTACCCATCTCCCTGAACACTACCCATTTCCCTGAACATTATCCATCTCCCTGAACATTATCTATCTCCCTGAACACTGGCCATCTCCCTGAACATTACACAGCTCGCTGAACACTATCTATCTCCCTGAACATTTCCCATCTCCCTGAACACTCCAATCTCCCTGAACATTACCCAGCTCCCTGAACATTACCCATCTCCCTGAACATTACCCATCTCCCTGAACACTACCCATCTCCCTGAACAGTACCCACCTCCCTGAACATTACCCATCTCCCTCAACATTACCCATCTCCCTGAACATTACCCATCTCCCAGAACACTATCCATCTCCCTGAACAGTACCCATCTCCCTGAACATTACACATGTCCCTGAACACTACCCATCTCCCTGAACATTACCCATTCCCCTGAACACTACCCATCTCCCTGAACACTACCCATCTTCCTGAACACTACCCATTTCCCTGAACATTATCCATCTCCCTGAACATTATCAATCTCCCTGAACACTCCCCATCTCCCTGAACATTACCCAGCTCCCTGAACATTACCCATCTCCCTGAACACAACCCATCTCCCTGAACATTACCCTGCTCCCTGAACATTACCCATGTCCCTGAACACTACCCATCTCCCTGAACATTAGCCATCTCCCTGAACACTATCTATCTCCCTGAACATTACCCATCTTCCTGAACACTGCCCATCTCCCTGAACAGTACCAATCTCCCTGAACAGTACATCTCACTGAACATTATGCATCTCCCTGAACACTACCCATCTCCCTGAACATTACCCATCTGCCTGAACATTACCCAGCTCCCTTAATACTACCCATCTCCCTGAACATTACCCATCTCCCTGAACATTACCAATCTCGCTGAACACTATCCATCTCCCTGAACATTACCAATCTCCCTGAAAATTATCCATCTCCCTGAACATTACCCATCTCCCTAAACGCTACCCATCTCCCTGAACACTCTCCATCTCCCTGAACATTACCCATCTCCCTGAACACTACCCATCTCCCTGAACACTGCCCATCTCCCTGAACATTACCCACCCCCCTGCACATTACCCATCTCACTGAACATTACCCATCTCCCTGAACACTACCCATCTCCCTGAATATTACCCATCTCCCTGAATATTACCCATCTCTCTGAACACTACCCATCTCCCTGATCATTATCCATCTCCCTGAACACTACCCAACTCCCTGAACATTACCCATCTTCCTGAACATTACCCATCTCCCTGAACACTACCCATCTCCCGAACACTACCCATCTCCCTGAACATTACACATCTTCCTGAACACTTCCCATCTCCCTGAACATTACCCATCTCCCTGAACACTACCCATCTCCCTGAACATTACCCAGCTCCCTGAACATTACCCATCTCCCAGAACACTACCCATCTCCCTGAACATTACCCATCTCCCTGAACATTGACCATCTCTCTGAACATTGCCCTTCTCCCTGAACACTACCCATATCCCTGAACGCTGTCCATCTCCCTGAACACAACCCATCTCGCTAAACATTACCCATCTCCCTGAACATTACCCATCTCCCTGAACACTACCCATCTCTCTGAACATTACCCAGCTCCCTGAACACTACCCATCTTCCTGAACATTACCCAGCTCCCTGAACGCTACCCATCTCCCTGAACACTACCCATCTGCCTGAACATTACCCATCTCCCTGAACACTACCCATCTCCCTGAACACTACCCATCTCCCTGAACATTACCCATCTCCCTGAACATTACCCATCTCCCTGAACACTACCTATCTCCCTGAATATTACCCATCTCCCTGAATATTACCCAGCTCCCTGAACATTACACATCTCCCAGAACATTACCCAGTTCCCTGAACACTATCCAACTCCCTGAACATTACCCATCTCTCTGAACATTACCCATCTCCCTGAACATTACCCATCTCCCTGAACACTACCTATCTCCCTGAATATTACCCATCTCCCTGAATATTACCCAGCTCCCTGAACATTACACATCTCCCAGAACATTACCCAGTTCCCTGAACACTATCCAGCTCCCTGAACATTATCCATCTCCCTGAACATTACCCATCTCCCTGAACACTGCCCATCTCCCTGAACACTGCTCATCTCCCTGAACATTACCCATCTCCCTGAACAATACCCATCTCCCTGAACGTTACCCATCTCCCTGAACACTACCCATCTTCCTGAACATTACCCATCTCCCTGAACATTACCCATCTCCCTGAACACTACTCATCTCCATGAACACGACCCATCTCCCTGAACATTACACATCTCCCTGAACAGTACCCATCTCCCTAAACATTACCCATCTTTCTGAACATTACCCATCCCCCTGAACATTACGCATCTCCCTGAACACTATCCATCTCCCTGAACACTACCCATCTCAATGAACACTACCCATTTCCCTGAACATTATCCATCTCCCTGAACATTATCAATCTCCCTGAACACTGCCCATTTCCCTGAACATTACGCAGCTCCCTGAACACTATCTATCTCCCTGAACATTACCCAGCTCCCTGAACACTCAACATCTCCCTGAGCATTACCCAGCTCCCTGAACATTACTCATCTCTCTGAACACTACCCATCTCCCTGAACATTACCCAGCTCCCTGAACATTACCCATGTCCCTGAACACTACCCATCTGCCTGAACATTAGCCATCTCCCTGAACACTATCTATCTCCCTGAACATTATCCATCTTTCTGAACACTGCCCATCTCCCTGAACAGTACCCATCTCCCTGAACAGCACCCATCTCCCTGAACAGTACAAATCTCCCTGAACAATATGCATCTCCCTGAACACTACCCATCTCCCTGAACATTACCCATCTGCCTGAACACTACCCATCTCCCTGAACATTACCCATCTCCCTGAACATTACCCATCTCCCTGAACAGTACCCATCTCCCTGAACAGTACCCACCTCCCTGAACATTACCCATCTCCCTCAACATTACCCATCTCCCTGAACATTACCCATCTCCCAGAACACTACCCGTCTCCCTGAACAGTACCCATCTCCCTGAACATTACACATGTCCCTGAACACTACCCATCTCCCTGAACATTACCCATTCCCCTGAACACTACCCATCTCCCTGAACACTACCCATCTCCCTGAACACTACCCATTTCCCTGAACATTATCCATCTCCCTGAACATTATCAATCTCCCTGAACACTCCCCATCTCCCTGAACATTACCCAGCTCCCTGAACATTACCCATCTCCCTGAACACAACCCATCTCCCTGAACATTACCCTGCTCCCTGAACATTACCCATGTCCCTGAACACTAACCATCTCCATGAACATTAGCCATCTCCCTGAACACTATCTATCTCCCTGAACATTACCCATCGTCCTGAACACTGCCCATCTCCCTGAACAGTACCCATCTCCCTGAACAGTACCCATCTCACTGAACACTATGCATCTCCCTGAGCACTACCCATCTCCCTGAACATTACACATCTGCCTGAACATTACCCAGCTCCCTTAATACTACCCATCTCCCTGAACATTACCCATCTCCCTGAACATTACCAATCTCGCTGAACACTATCCATCTCCCTGAACATTACCAATCTCCCTGAAAATTATCCATCTCCCTGAACATTACCCATCTCCCTAAACGCTACCCATCTCCCTGAACACTATCCATCTCCCTGAACATTACCCATTTCCCTGAACACTACCCATCTCACTGAACACTGCCCATCTCCCTGAACATTACCCACCCCCCTGAACATTACCCATCTCACTGAACATTACCCATCTCCCTGAACACTACCCATCTCCCTGAATATTACCCATCTCCCTGAATATTACCCATCTCTCTGAACACTACCCATCTCCCTGATCATTATCCATCTCCCTGAACACTACCCAACTCCTGAACATTACCCATCTTCGTGAACATTACCCATCTCCCTGAACACTACCCATCTCCCGAACACTACCCATCTCCCTGAACATTACCAATCTCGCTGAACACTATCCATCTCCCTGAACATTACCAATCTCCCTGAAAATTACCCATCTCCCTGAACATCACCCATCTCCCTAAACGCTACCCATCTCCCTGAACATTACCCATCTCCCTGAACATTACCCACCTCCCTGACCACGACCCATCTCCCTGAATATTACCCATCTCTCTGAACACTACCCATCTCCCTGATCATTATCCATCTCCCTGAACACTACCCAACTCCCTGAACATTACCCATCTTCCTGAACATTACCCATCTCCCTGAACACTACCCATCTCCCGAACACTACCCATCTCCCTGAACATTACACATCTTCCTGAACACTTCCCACCTCCCTGAACATTACCCATCTCCCTGAACACTACCCATCTCCCTGAACATTACCCAGCTCCCTGAACATTACCCATCTCCCAGAACACTACCCATCTCCCTGAACATTACCCATCTCCCTGAACATTGACCAACTCTCTGAACATTGCCCTTCTCCCTGAACACTACCCATCTCCCTGAACGCTGCCCATCTCCCTGAACACAACCCATCTCGCTAAACATTACCCATCTCCCTGAACATTACCCATCTCCCTGAACACTACCCATCTCTCTGAACATTACCCAGCTCCCTGAACACTACCCATCTTCCTGAACATTACCCAGCTCCCTGAACGCTACCCATCTCCCTGAACACTACCCATCTGCCTGAACATTACCCATCTCCCTGAACACTACCCATCTCCCTGAACACTACCCATCTCCCTGAACATTACGCATCTCCCTGAACATTACCCATCTCCCTGAACACTACCTATCTCCCTGAATATTACCCATCTCCCTGAATATTACCCAGCTCCCTGAACATTACACATCTCCCAGAACATTACCCAGTTCCCTGAACACTATCCATCTCCCTGAACATTACCCATCTCCCTGAACATTACCCATCTCCCTGAACATTACCCATCTCCCTGAACACTACCTATCTCCCTGAATATTACCCATCTCCCTGAATATTACCCAGCTCCCTGAACATTACACATCTCCCAGAACATTACCCAGTTCCCTGAACACTATCCATCTCCCTGAACATTACCCATCTCCTTGAACACTATCCATCTCCCTGAACACTACCCATCTCCCTGAACACTACCCATTTCCCTGAACATTATCCATCTCCCTGAACATTATCAATCTCCCTGAACACTCCCCATCTCCCTGAACATTACCCAGCTCCCTGAACATTACCCATCTCCCTGAACACAACCCATCTCCCTGAACATTACCCTGCTCCCTGAACATTACCCATGTCCCTGAACACTAACCATCTCCATGAACATTAGCCATCTCCCTGAACACTATCTATCTCCCTGAACATTACCCATCGTCCTGAACACTGCCCATCTCCCTGAACAGTACCCATCTCCCTGAACAGTACCCATCTCACTGAACACTATGCATCTCCCTGAGCACTACCCATCTCCCTGAACATTACACATCTGCCTGAACATTACCCAGCTCCCTTAATACTACCCATCTCCCTGAACATTACCCATCTCCATGAACATTACCAATCTCGCTGAACACTATCCATCTCCCTGAACATTACCAATCTCCCTGAAAATTATCCATCTCCCTGAACATTACCCATCTCCCTAAACGCTACCCATCTCCCTGAACACTATCCATCTCCCTGAACATTACCCATTTCCCTGAACACTACCCATCTCACTGAACACTGCCCATCTCCCTGAACATTACCCACCCCCCTGAACATTACCCATCTCACTGAACATTACCCATCTCCCTGAACACTACCCATCTCCCTGAATATTACCCATCTCCCTGAATATTACCCATCTCTCTGAACACTACCCATCTCCCTGATCATTATCCATCTCCCTGAACACTACCCAACTCCTGAACATTACCCATCTTCGTGAACATTACCCATCTCCCTGAACACTACCCATCTCCCGAACACTACCCATCTCCCTGAACATTACCAATCTCGCTGAACACTATCCATCTCCCTGAACATTACCAATCTCCCTGAAAATTACCCATCTCCCTGAACATCACCCATCTCCCTAAACGCTACCCATCTCCCTGAACATTACCCATCTCCCTGAACATTACCCACCTCCCTGACCACGACCCATCTCACTGAATATTACCCATCTCTCTGAACACTACCCATCTCCCTGATCATTATCCATCTCCCTGAACACTACCCAACTCCCTGAACATTACCCATCTTCCTGAACATTACCCATCTCCCTGAACACTACCCATCTCCCGAACACTACCCATCTCCCTGAACATTACACATCTTCCTGAACACTTCCCACCTCCCTGAACATTACCCATCTCCCTGAACACTACCCATCTCCCTGAACATTACCCAGCTCCCTGAACATTACCCATCTCCCAGAACACTACCCATCTCCCTGAACATTACCCATCTCCCTGAACATTGACCAACTCTCTGAACATTGCCCTTCTCCCTGAACACTACCCATCTCCCTGAACGCTGCCCATCTCCCTGAACACAACCCATCTCGCTAAACATTACCCATCTCCCTGAACATTACCCATCTCCCTGAACACTACCCATCTCTCTGAACATTACCCAGCTCCCTGAACACTACCCATCTTCCTGAACATTACCCAGCTCCCTGAACGCTACCCATCTCCCTGAACACTACCCATCTGCCTGAACATTACCCATCTCCCTGAACACTACCCATCTCCCTGAACACTACCCATCTCCCTGAACATTACCCATCTCCCTGAACATTACCCATCTCCCTGAACACTACCTATCTCCCTGAATATTACCCATCTCCCTGAATATTACCCAGCTCCCTGAACATTACACATCTCCCAGAACATTACCCAGTTCCCTGAACACTATCCATCTCCCTGAACATTACCCATCTCCCTGAACATTACCCATCTCCCTGAACATTACCCATCTCCCTGAACACTACCTATCTCCCTGAATATTACCCATCTCCCTGAATATTACCCAGCTCCCTGAACATTACACATCTCCCAGAACATTACCCAGTTCCCTGAACACTATCCATCTCCCTGAACATTACCCATCTCCTTGAACACTATCCATCTCCCTGAACACTCCCATCTTCCTGAACACTACCCATCTCCCTGAATATTACCCATGTCCCTGAATATTATCCAGCTCCCTGAACACTACCCATCTCCCTGAATACTACCCATTTCCCTGAACATTATCCATCTCCCTGAACATTATCTATCTCCCTGAACATTGGCCATCTCCCTGAACATTACACAGCTCCCTGAACACTAACTATCTCCCTGAACATTTCCCATCTCCCTGAACACTGCCCATCTCCCTGAACATTACCCAGCTCCCTGAACACTCCCCATCTCCCTCAACATTACCCAGCTCCCTGAACATTACCCATCTCTCTGAACACGACCCATCTCCCTGAACATTACCCATCTCCCTGAACATTACCCATCTCCCTGAACATTACCCATCTCGCTGAACACTATCCATCTCCCTTAACATTACCAATCTCCCTGAAAATTACCCATCTCGCTGAACATTACCCATCTCCCTAAACGCTCCCATCTCCCTGAACACTATCCATCTCCCTGAACATTACCCATCTCCCTGAACACTACCCATCTCCCTGAACACTGCCCATCTCCCTGAACACTATCCATCTCCCTGAACATTACCCATCTCCCTGAACATTACCCATCTCCCTGAACACTACCCATCTCCCTGAACACTGCCCATCTCCCTGAACATTACCCACCTCCATGAACATTACCCATCTCACTGAACATTACCAATCTCCCTGAACACTACACATCTCCCTGAATATTACACATCTCCCTGAATATTACCCATTTCTCTGATCATTATCCATCTCCCTGAACACGACCGATCTCCCTGAACATTACCCATCTCCCTGAACATTACCCATCTCCCTGAACACTACCCATCTCCCGAACACTACCCATCTGCCTGAACATTACACATCTCGCTGAACACTAGCCATCTCCCTGAACACTACACATTTCCCTGAACATTACACATCTCCCTGAGCATTACATATCTCCTTGAACAGTACCCATCTCCCTGAACACTGCCCAGCTCCCTGAACATTACGCATCTCCCATTACACTGCCCATCTCCCTGAACATTACCCATCTCTCTGATCATTACCCATCTCCCTGAACATTACCCATCTCCCTGAACACTACCCATCTCCCTGAATATTACCCAGCTCCCTGAACATTACCCAGCTCCCTGAACATTACCCATCTCCCAGAACACTACCCATCTCCCTGAACATTACCCATCTCCCTGAACACTACCCATTTCCCTGAACATTATCCATCTCCCTGAACATTATCTATCTCCCTGAACACTGGCCATCTCCCTGAACATTACACAGCTCGCTGAACACTATCTATCTCCCTGAACATTTCCCATCTCCCTGAACACTCCAATCTCCCTGAACATTACCCAGCTCCCTGAACATTACCCATCTCCCTGAACATTACCCATCTCCCTGAACACTACCCATCTCCCTGAACAGTACCCACCTCCCTGAACATTACCCATCTCCCTCAACATTACCCATCTCCCTGAACATTACCCATCTCCCAGAACACTATCCATCTCCCTGAACAGTACCCATCTCCCTGAACATTACACATGTCCCTGAACACTACCCATCTCCCTGAACATTACCCATTCCCCTGAACACTACCCATCTCCCTGAACACTACCCATCTTCCTGAACACTACCCATTTCCCTGAACATTATCCATCTCCCTGAACATTATCAATCTCCCTGAACACTCCCCATCTCCCTGAACATTACCCAGCTCCCTGAACATTACCCATCTCCCTGAACACAACCCATCTCCCTGAACATTACCCTGCTCCCTGAACATTACCCATGTCCCTGAACACTACCCATCTCCCTGAACATTAGCCATCTCCCTGAACACTATCTATCTCCCTGAACATTACCCATCTTCCTGAACACTGCCCATCTCCCTGAACAGTACCAATCTCCCTGAACAGTACATCTCACTGAACATTATGCATCTCCCTGAACACTACCCATCTCCCTGAACATTACCCATCTGCCTGAACATTACCCAGCTCCCTTAATACTACCCATCTCCCTGAACATTACCCATCTCCCTGAACATTACCAATCTCGCTGAACACTATCCATCTCCCTGAACATTACCAATCTCCCTGAAAATTATCCATCTCCCTGAACATTACCCATCTCCCTAAACGCTACCCATCTCCCTGAACACTCTCCATCTCCCTGAACATTACCCATCTCCCTGAACACTACCCATCTCCCTGAACACTGCCCATCTCCCTGAACATTACCCACCCCCCTGCACATTACCCATCTCACTGAACATTACCCATCTCCCTGAACACTACCCATCTCCCTGAATATTACCCATCTCCCTGAATATTACCCATCTCTCTGAACACTACCCATCTCCCTGATCATTATCCATCTCCCTGAACACTACCCAACTCCCTGAACATTACCCATCTTCCTGAACATTACCCATCTCCCTGAACACTACCCATCTCCCGAACACTACCCATCTCCCTGAACATTACACATCTTCCTGAACACTTCCCATCTCCCTGAACATTACCCATCTCCCTGAACACTACCCATCTCCCTGAACATTACCCAGCTCCCTGAACATTACCCATCTCCCAGAACACTACCCATCTCCCTGAACATTACCCATCTCCCTGAACATTGACCATCTCTCTGAACATTGCCCTTCTCCCTGAACACTACCCATCTCCCTGAACGCTGTCCATCTCCCTGAACACAACCCATCTCGCTAAACATTACCCATCTCCCTGAACATTACCCATCTCCCTGAACACTACCCATCTCTCTGAACATTACCCAGCTCCCTGAACACTACCCATCTTCCTGAACATTACCCAGCTCCCTGAACGCTACCCATCTCCCTGAACACTACCCATCTGCCTGAACATTACCCATCTCCCTGAACACTACCCATCTCCCTGAACACTACCCATCTCCCTGAACATTACCCATCTCCCTGAACATTACCCATCTCCCTGAACACTACCTATCTCCCTGAATATTACCCATCTCCCTGAATATTACCCAGCTCCCTGAACATTACACATCTCCCAGAACATTACCCAGTTCCCTGAACACTATCCAACTCCCTGAACATTACCCATCTCTCTGAACATTACCCATCTCCCTGAACATTACCCATCTCCCTGAACACTACCTATCTCCCTGAATATTACCCATCTCCCTGAATATTACCCAGCTCCCTGAACATTACACATCTCCCAGAACATTACCCAGTTCCCTGAACACTATCCAGCTCCCTGAACATTATCCATCTCCCTGAACATTACCCATCTCCCTGAACACTGCCCATCTCCCTGAACACTGCTCATCTCCCTGAACATTACCCATCTCCCTGAACAATACCCATCTCCCTGAACGTTACCCATCTCCCTGAACATTACCCATCTCCCTGAACATTACCCATCTCCCTGAACACTACTCATCTCCATGAACACGACCCATCTCCCTGAACATTACACATCTCCCTGAACAGTACCCATCTCCCTAAACATTACCCATCTTTCTGAACATTACCCATCCCCCTGAACATTACGCATCTCCCTGAACACTATCCATCTCCCTGAACACTACCCATCTCAATGAACACTACCCATTTCCCTGAACATTATCCATCTCCCTGAACATTATCAATCTCCCTGAACACTGCCCATTTCCCTGAACATTACGCAGCTCCCTGAACACTATCTATCTCCCTGAACATTACCCAGCTCCCTGAACACTCAACATCTCCCTGAGCATTACCCAGCTCCCTGAACATTACTCATCTCTCTGAACACTACCCATCTCCCTGAACATTACCCAGCTCCCTGAACATTACCCATGTCCCTGAACACTACCCATCTGCCTGAACATTAGCCATCTCCCTGAACACTATCTATCTCCCTGAACACTACCCATCTCCCTGAACATTACCCATCTCCCTGAACACTACCCATTTCCCTGAACATTATCCATCTCCCTGAACATTATCTATCTCCCTGAACACTGGCCATCTCCCTGAACATTACACAGCTCGCTGAACACTATCTATCTCCCTGAACATTTCCCATCTCCCTGAACACTCCAATCTCCCTGAACATTACCCAGCTCCCTGAACATTACCCATCTCCCTGAACACTACCCATCTCCCTGAACACTACCCATCTCCCTGAACAGTACCCACCTCCCTGAACATTACCCATCTCCCTCAACATTACCCATCTCCCTGAACATTACCCATCTCCCAGAACACTATCCATCTCCCTGAACAGTACCCATCTCCCTGAACATTACACATGTCCCTGAACATTACACATGTCCCTGAACACTACCCATCTCCCTGAACATTACCCATTCCCCTGAACACTACCCATCTCCCTGAACACTACCCATCTTCCTGAACACTACCCATTTCCCTGAACATTATCCATCTCCCTGAACATTATCAATCTCCCTGAACACTCCCCATCTCCCTGAACATTACCCAGCTCCCTGAACATTACCCATCTCCCTGAACACAACCCATCTCCCTGAACATTACCCTGCTCCCTGAACATTACCCATGTCCCTGAACACTACCCATCTCCCTGAACATTAGCCATCTCCCTGAACACTATCTATCTCCCTGAACATTACCCATCTTCCTGAACACTGCCCATCTCCCTGAACAGTACCAATCTCCCTGAACAGTACATCTCACTGAACATTATGCATCTCCCTGAACACTACCCATCTCCCTGAACATTACCCATCTGCCTGAACATTACCCAGCTCCCTTAATACTACCCATCTCCCTGAACATTACCCATCTCCCTGAACATTACCAATCTCGCTGAACACTATCCATCTCCCTGAACATTACCAATCTCCCTGAACATTACCCACCCCCCTGCACATTACCCATCTCACTGAACATTACCCATCTCCCTGAACACTACCCATCTCCCTGAATATTACCCATCTCCCTGAATATTACCCATCTCTCTGAACACTACCCATCTCCCTGATCATTATCCATCTCCCTGAACACTACCCAACTCCCTGAACATTACCCATCTTCCTGAACATTACCCATCTCCCTGAACACTACCCATCTCCCGAACACTACCCATCTCCCTGAACATTACACATCTTCCTGAACACTTCCCATCTCCCTGAACATTACCCATCTCCCTGAACACTACCCATCTCCCTGAACATTACCCAGCTCCCTGAACATTACCCATCTCCCAGAACACTACCCATCTCCCTGAACATTACCCATCTCCCTGAACATTGACCATCTCTCTGAACATTGCCCTTCTCCCTGAACACTACCCATCTCCCTGAACGCTGTCCATCTCCCTGAACACAACCCATCTCGCTAAACATTACCCATCTCCCTGAACATTACCCATCTCCCTGAACACTACCCATCTCTCTGAACATTACCCAGCTCCCTGAACACTACCCATCTTCCTGAACATTACCCAGCTCCCTGAACGCTACCCATCTCCCTGAACACTACCCATCTGCCTGAACATTACCCATCTCCCTGAACACTACCCATCTCCCTGAACACTACCCATCTCCCTGAACATTACCCATCTCCCTGAACATTACCCATCTCCCTGAACACTACCTATCTCCCTGAATATTACCCATCTCCCTGAATATTACCCAGCTCCCTGAACATTACACATCTCCCAGAACATTACCCAGTTCCCTGAACACTATCCAACTCCCTGAACATTACCCATCTCTCTGAACATTACCCATCTCCCTGAACATTACCCATCTCCCTGAACACTACCTATCTCCCTGAATATTACCCATCTCCCTGAATATTACCCAGCTCCCTGAACATTACACATCTCCCAGAACATTACCCAGTTCCCTGAACACTATCCAGCTCCCTGAACATTATCCATCTCCCTGAACATTACCCATCTCCCTGAACACTGCCCATCTCCCTGAACACTGCTCATCTCCCTGAACATTACCCATCTCCCTGAACAATACCCATCTCCCTGAACGTTACCCATCTCCCTGAACACTACCCATCTTCCTGAACATTACCCATCTCCCTGAACATTACCCATCTCCCTGAACACTACTCATCTCCATGAACACGACCCATCTCCCTGAACATTACACATCTCCCTGAACAGTACCCATCTCCCTAAACATTACCCATCTTTCTGAACATTACCCATCCCCCTGAACATTACGCATCTCCCTGAACACTATCCATCTCCCTGAACACTACCCATCTCAATGAACACTACCCATTTCCCTGAACATTATCCATCTCCCCGAACATTATCAATCTCCCTGAACACTGCCCATTTCCCTGAACATTACGCAGCTCCCTGAACACTATCTATCTCCCTGAACATTACCCAGCTCCCTGAACACTCAACATCTCCCTGAGCATTACCCAGCTCCCTGAACATTACTCATCTCTCTGAACACTACCCATCTCCCTGAACATTACCCAGCTCCCTGAACATTACCCATGTCCCTGAACACTACCCATCTGCCTGAACATTAGCCATCTCCCTGAACACTATCTATCTCCCTGAACATTATCCATCTTTCTGAACACTGCCCATCTCCCTGAACAGTACCCATCTCCCTGAACAGCACCCATCTCCCTGAACAGTACAAATCTCCCTGAACAATATGCATCTCCCTGAACACTACCCATCTCCCTGAACATTACCCATCTGCCTGAACACTACCCATCTCCCTGAACATTACCCATCTCCCTGAACATTACCCATCTCCCTGAACAGTACCCATCTCCCTGAACAGTACCCACCTCCCTGAACATTACCCATCTCCCTCAACATTACCCATCTCCCTGAACATTACCCATCTCCCAGAACACTACCCGTCTCCCTGAACAGTACCCATCTCCCTGAACATTACACATGTCCCTGAACACTACCCATCTCCCTGAACATTACCCATTCCCCTGAACACTACCCATCTCCCTGAACACTACCCATCTCCCTGAACACTACCCATCTCCCTGAACACTACCCATTTCCCTGAACATTATCCATCTCCCTGAACATTATCAATCTCCCTGAACACTCCCCATCTCCCTGAACATTACCCAGCTCCCTGAACATTACCCATCTCCCTGAACACAACCCATCTCCCTGAACATTACCCTGCTCCCTGAACATTACCCATGTCCCTGAACACTAACCATCTCCATGAACATTAGCCATCTCCCTGAACACTATCTATCTCCCTGAACATTACCCATCGTCCTGAACACTGCCCATCTCCCTGAACAGTACCCATCTCCCTGAACAGTACCCATCTCACTGAACACTATGCATCTCCCTGAGCACTACCCATCTCCCTGAACATTACACATCTGCCTGAACATTACCCAGCTCCCTTAATACTACCCATCTCCCTGAACATTACCCATCTCCCTGAACATTACCTATCTCGCTGAACACTATCCATCTCCCTGAACATTACCAATCTCCCTGAAAATTATCCATCTCCCTGAACATTACCCATCTCCCTAAACGCTACCCATCTCCCTGAACACTATCCATCTCCCTGAACATTACCCATTTCCCTGAACACTACCCATCTCCCTGAACACTGCCCATCTCCCTGAACATTACCCACCCCCCTGAACATTACCCATCTCACTGAACATTACCCATCTCCCTGAACACTACCCATCTCCCTGAATATTACCCATCTCCCTGAATATTACCCATCTCTCTGAACACTACCCATCTCCCTGATCATTATCCATCTCCCTGAACACTACCCAACTCCTGAACATTACCCATCTTCGTGAACATTACCCATCTCCCTGAACACTACCCATCTCCCGAACACTACCCATCTCCCTGAACATTACCAATCTCGCTGAACACTATCCATCTCCCTGAACATTACCAATCTCCCTGAAAATTACCCATCTCCCTGAACATCACCCATCTCCTAAACGCTACCCATCTCCCTGAACATTACCCATCTCCCTGAACATTACCCACCTCCCTGACCACGACCCATCTCACTGAATATTACCCATCTCTCTGAACACTACCCATCTCCCTGATCATTATCCATCTCCCTGAACACTACCCAACTCCCTGAACATTACCCATCTTCCTGAACATTACCCATCTTCCTGAACATTACCCATCTCCCTGAACACTACCCATCTCCCGAACACTACCCATCTCCCTGAACATTACACATCTTCCTGAACACTTCCCACCTCCCTGAACATTACCCATCTCCCTGAACACTACCCATCTCCCTGAACATTACCCAGCTCCCTGAACATTACCCATCTCCCAGAACACTACCCATCTCCCTGAACATTACCCATCTCCCTGAACATTGACCAACTCTCTGAACATTGCCCTTCTCCCTGAACACTACCCATCTCCCTGAACGCTGCCCATCTCCCTGAACACAACCCATCTCGCTAAACATTACCCATCTCCCTGAACATTACCCATCTCCCTGAACACTACCCATCTCTCTGAACATTACCCAGCTCCCTGAACACTACCCATCTTCCTGAACATTACCCAGCTCCCTGAACGCTACCCATCTCCCTGAACACTACCCATCTCCCTGAACACTACCCATCTCCCTGAACATTACCCATCTCCCTGAACATTACCCATCTCCCTGAACACTACCTATCTCCCTGAATATTACCCATCTCCCTGAATATTACCCAGCTCCCTGAACATTACACATCTCCCAGAACATTACCCAGTTCCCTGAACACTATCCATCTCCCTGAACATTACCCATCTCCCTGAACATTACCCATCTCCCTGAACATTACCCATCTCCCTGAACACTACCTATCTCCCTGAATATTACCCATCTCCCTGAATATTACCCAGCTCCCTGAACATTACACATCTCCCAGAACATTACCCAGTTCCCTGAACACTATCCATCTCCCTGAACATTACCCATCTCCCTGAACATTACCCATCTCCCTGAACACTGCCCATCTCCCTGAACACTGCTCATCTCCCTGAACATTACCCATCTCCCTGAACAATACCCATCTCCCTGAATGTTACCCATCTCCCTGAACACTACCCATCTCCCTGAACATTACCCATCTCCCTAAACATTACCCATCTCCCTGAACACTACTCATCTCCATGAACACGACCCATCTCCCTAAACGCTACCCATCTCCCTAAACGCTACCCATCTCCCTGAACACTATCCATCTCCCTGAACATTACCCATCTTCCTGAACACTACCCATCTCCCTGAACACTGCCCATCTCCCTGAACATTACCATCTCTCTGAACACTACCCATCTCCCTGATCATTATCCATCTCCCTGAACATTACACATCTTCCTGAACACTTCCCATCTCCCTGAACATTACCCATCTCCCTGAACACTACCCATCTCCCTGAACATTACCCAGCTCCCTGAACATTACCCATCTCCCAGAACACTACCCATCTCCCTGAACATTACCCATCTCCCTGAACATTGACCATCTCTCTGAACATTGCCCTTCTCCCTGAACACTACCCATCTCCCTGAACGCTGTCCATCTCCCTGAACACAACCCATCTCCCTGAACAATACCCATCTCCCTGAACGTTACCCATCTCCCTGAACACTACCCATCTTCCTGAACATTACCCATCTCCCTGAACATTACCCATCTCCCTGAACACTACTCATCTCCATGAACACGACCCATCTCCCTGAACATTACACATCTCCCTGAACAGTACCCATTTCCCTGAACATTACCCATCTTTCTGAACATTACCCATCTCCCTGAACATTACGCATCTCCCTGAATACAACCCATCTCCCTGAACACTACCCATCTCAATGAACACTACCCATTTCCCTGAACATTATCCATCTCCCTGAACATTATCAATCTCCCTGAACACTGCCCATTTCCCTGAACATTACCCATTTCCCTGAACATTACCCATTTCCCTGAACATTACCCATCTCCCTGAACACTACCCATCTCCCTGAACACTACCCATCTCCCTGAACATTACCCATCTCCCTGAACATTACCCATCTCCCTGAACACTACCTATCTCCCTGAATATTACCCATCTCCCTGAATATTACCCAGCTCCCTGAACATTACACATCTCCCAGAACATTACCCAGTTCCCTGAACACTATCCATCTCCCTGAACATTACCCATCTCCCTGAACATTACCCATCTCCCTGAACATTACCCATCTCCCTGAACACTACCTATCTCCCTGAATATTACCCATCTCCCTGAATATTACCCAGCTCCCTGAACATTACACATCTCCCAGAACATTACCCAGTTCCCTGAACACTATCCATCTCCCTGAACATTACCCATCTCCCTGAACATTACCCATCTCCCTGAACACTGCCCATCTCCCTGAACACTGCTCATCTCCCTGAACATTACCCATCTCCCTGAACAATACCCATCTCCCTGAACGTTACCCATCTCCCTGAACACTACCCATCTTCCTGAACATTACCCATCTCCCTGAACATTACCCATCTCCCTGAACACTACTCATCTCCATGAACACGACCCATCTCCCTGAACATTACACATCTCCCTGAACAGTACCCATCTCCCTGAACATTACCCATCTTTCTGAACATTACCCATCTCCCTGAACATTACGCATCTCCCTGAACACTACCCATCTCAATGAACACTACCCATCTCAATGAACACTACCCATTTCCCTGAACATTATCCATCTCCCTGAACATTATCAATCTCCCTGAACACTGCCCATTTCCCTGAACATTACGCAGCTCCCTGAACACTATCTATCTCCCTGAACATTACCCAGCTCCCTGAACACTCAACATCTCCCTGAGCATTACCCAGCTCCCTGAACATTACCCATCTCTCTGAACACTACCCATCTCCCTGAACATTACCCAGCTCCCTGAACATTACCCATGTCCCTGAACACTACCCATCTGCCTGAACAATATGCATCTCCCTGAACAATATGCATCTCCCTGAACACTACCCATCTCCCTGAACATTACCCATCTGCCTGAACACTACCCATCTCCCTGAACATTACCCATCTCCCTGAACATTACCCATCTCCCTGAACATTACCCATCTCCCTGAACAGTACCCATCTCCCTGAACAGTACCCACCTCCCTGAACATTACCCATCTCCCTCAACATTACCCATCTCCCTGAACATTACCCATCTCCCAGAACACTACCCGTCTCCCTGAACAGTACCCATCTCCCTGAACATTACACATGTCCCTGAACACTACCCATCTCCCTGAACATTACCCATTCCCCTGAACACTACCCATCTCCCTGAACACTACCCATCTCCCTGAACACTACCCATTTCCCTGAACATTATCCATCTCCCTGAACATTATCAATCTCCCTGAACACTCCCCATCTCCCTGAACATTACCCAGCTCCCTGAACATTACCCAGCTCCCTGAACATTACCCATCTCCCTGAACACAACCCATCTCCCTGAACATTACCCTGCTCCCTGAACATTACCCATGTCCCTGAACACTACCCATCTCCCTGAACATTAGCCATCTCCCTGAACACTATCTATCTCCCTGAACATTACCCATCGTCATGAACACTGCCCATCTTCCTGAACAGTACCCATCTCCCTGAACAGTACCCATCTCACTGAACATTATGCATCTCCCTGAACACTACCCATCTCCCTGAACATTACACATCTGCCTGAACATTACCCAGCTCCCTTAATACTACCCATCTCCCTGAACATTACCCATCTCCCTGAACATTACCAATCTCGCTGAACACTATCCATCTCCCTGAACATTACCAATCTCCCTGAAAATTATCCATCTCCCTGAACATTACCCATCTCCCTAAACGCTACCCATCTCCCTGAACACTATCCATCTCCCTGAACATTACCCATCTCCCTGAACACTACCCATCTCCCTGAACATTATCCATCTCCCTGAACATTATCAATCTGCCTGAACACTGCCCATCTCCCTGAACATTACGCAGCTCCCTGAACACTATCTATCTCCCTGAACATTACCCAGCTCCCTGAACACTCTCCATCTCCCTGAACATTACCCAGCTCCCTGAACATTACCCATCTCTCTGAACACTACCCATCTCCCTGAACATTACCCAGCTCCCTGAACATTACCCATGTCCCTGAACACTATCCATCTCCCTGAACATTAACCATCTCCCTGAACACTATCTATCTCCCTGAACATTATCCATCTTCCTGAACACTGCCCATCTCCTGAACAGTACCCATCTCCCTGAACAGTACCCATCTCCCTGAACATTATGCATCTCCCTGAACACTCCCCATCTCCCTGAACATTACCCATCTGCCTGAACATTACCCAGCTCCCTTAATACTACCCATCTCCCTGAACATTAACCATCTCCCTGAACATTACCAATCTCGCTGAACACTATCCATTTCCCTGAACATGACCAATCTCCCTGAAAATTACCCATCTCACTGAACATTACCCATCTCCCTGAACACTATCCATCTCCCTGAACACTCCCATCTCCCTGAACACTGCCCATCTCCCTGAATATTACCCATCTCCCTGAATATTAACCATCTCTCTGAACATTACCCATCTCCCAGAACACTATCCATCTCCCTGAACAGTACCCATCTCCCTGAACATTACACATGTCCCTGAACATTACACATGTCCCTGAACACTACCCATCTCCCTGAACATTATCCATTCCCCTGAACACTACCCATCTCCCTGAACACTACCCATCTTCCTGAACACTACCCATTTCCCTGAACATTATCCATCTCCCTGAACATTATCAATCTCCCTGAACACTCCCCATCTCCCTGAACATTACCCAGCTCCCTGAACATTACCCATCTCCCTGAACACAACCCATCTCCCTGAACATTACCCTGCTCCCTGAACATTACCCATGTCCCTGAACACTACCCATCTCCCTGAACATTAGCCATCTCCCTGAACACTATCTATCTCCCTGAACATTACCCATCTTCCTGAACACTGCCCATCTCCCTGAACAGTACCAATCTCCCTGAACAGTACATCTCACTGAACATTATGCATCTCCCTGAACACTACCCATCTCCCTGAACATTACCCATCTGCCTGAACATTACCCAGCTCCCTTAATACTACCCATCTCCCTGAACATTACCCATCTCCCTGAACATTACCAATCTCGCTGAACACTATCCATCTCCCTGAACATTACCAATCTCCCTGAACATTACCCACCCCCCTGCACATTACCCATCTCACTGAACATTACCCATCTCCCTGAACACTACCCATCTCCCTGAATATTACCCATCTCCCTGAATATTACCCATCTCTCTGAACACTACCCATCTCCCTGATCATTATCCATCTCCCTGAACACTACCCAACTCCCTGAACATTACCCATCTTCCTGAACATTACCCATCTCCCTGAACACTACCCATCTCCCGAACACTACCCATCTCCCTGAACATTACACATCTTCCTGAACACTTCCCATCTCCCTGAACATTACCCATCTCCCTGAACACTACCCATCTCCCTGAACATTACCCAGCTCCCTGAACATTACCCATCTCCCAGAACACTACCCATCTCCCTGAACATTACCCATCTCCCTGAACATTGACCATCTCTCTGAACATTGCCCTTCTCCCTGAACACTACCCATCTCCCTGAACGCTGTCCATCTCCCTGAACACAACCCATCTCGCTAAACATTACCCATCTCCCTGAACATTACCCATCTCCCTGAACACTACCCATCTCTCTGAACATTACCCAGCTCCCTGAACACTACCCATCTTCCTGAACATTACCCAGCTCCCTGAACGCTACCCATCTCCCTGAACACTACCCATCTGCCTGAACATTACCCATCTCCCTGAACACTACCCATCTCCCTGAACACTACCCATCTCCCTGAACATTACCCATCTCCCTGAACATTACCCATCTCCCTGAACACTACCTATCTCCCTGAATATTACCCATCTCCCTGAATATTACCCAGCTCCCTGAACATTACACATCTCCCAGAACATTACCCAGTTCCCTGAACACTATCCAACTCCCTGAACATTACCCATCTCTCTGAACATTACCCATCTCCCTGAACATTACCCATCTCCCTGAACACTACCTATCTCCCTGAATATTACCCATCTCCCTGAATATTACCCAGCTCCCTGAACATTACACATCTCCCAGAACATTACCCAGTTCCCTGAACACTATCCAGCTCCCTGAACATTATCCATCTCCCTGAACATTACCCATCTCCCTGAACACTGCCCATCTCCCTGAACACTGCTCATCTCCCTGAACATTACCCATCTCCCTGAACAATACCCATCTCCCTGAACGTTACCCATCTCCCTGAACACTACCCATCTTCCTGAACATTACCCATCTCCCTGAACATTACCCATCTCCCTGAACACTACTCATCTCCATGAACACGACCCATCTCCCTGAACATTACACATCTCCCTGAACAGTACCCATCTCCCTAAACATTACCCATCTTTCTGAACATTACCCATCCCCCTGAACATTACGCATCTCCCTGAACACTATCCATCTCCCTGAACACTACCCATCTCAATGAACACTACCCATTTCCCTGAACATTATCCATCTCCCCGAACATTATCAATCTCCCTGAACACTGCCCATTTCCCTGAACATTACGCAGCTCCCTGAACACTATCTATCTCCCTGAACATTACCCAGCTCCCTGAACACTCAACATCTCCCTGAGCATTACCCAGCTCCCTGAACATTACTCATCTCTCTGAACACTACCCATCTCCCTGAACATTACCCAGCTCCCTGAACATTACCCATGTCCCTGAACACTACCCATCTGCCTGAACATTAGCCATCTCCCTGAACACTATCTATCTCCCTGAACATTATCCATCTTTCTGAACACTGCCCATCTCCCTGAACAGTACCCATCTCCCTGAACAGCACCCATCTCCCTGAACAGTACAAATCTCCCTGAACAATATGCATCTCCCTGAACACTACCCATCTCCCTGAACATTACCCATCTGCCTGAACACTACCCATCTCCCTGAACATTACCCATCTCCCTGAACATTACCCATCTCCCTGAACAGTACCCATCTCCCTGAACAGTACCCACCTCCCTGAACATTACCCATCTCCCTCAACATTACCCATCTCCCTGAACATTACCCATCTCCCAGAACACTACCCGTCTCCCTGAACAGTACCCATCTCCCTGAACATTACACATGTCCCTGAACACTACCCATCTCCCTGAACATTACCCATTCCCCTGAACACTACCCATCTCCCTGAACACTACCCATCTCCCTGAACACTACCCATCTCCCTGAACACTACCCATTTCCCTGAACATTATCCATCTCCCTGAACATTAT
The DNA here is from genome assembly GCF_044704955.1 of Pristiophorus japonicus. Classification (NCBI taxonomy): domain Eukaryota; kingdom Metazoa; phylum Chordata; class Chondrichthyes; family Pristiophoridae; genus Pristiophorus; species Pristiophorus japonicus. Next base: position 166,291,352 of record NC_091980.1, on the reverse strand, counting down.
CAATCTCCCTGAACACTCCCCATCTCCCTGAACATTACCCAGCTCCCTGAACATTACCCATCTCCCTGAACACAACCCATCTCCCTGAACATTACCCTGCTCCCTGAACATTACCCATGTCCCTGAACACTAACCATCTCCATGAACATTAGCCATCTCCCTGAACACTATCTATCTCCCTGAACATTACCCATCGTCCTGAACACTGCCCATCTCCCTGAACAGTACCCATCTCCCTGAACAGTACCCATCTCACTGAACACTATGCATCTCCCTGAGCACTACCCATCTCCCTGAACATTACACATCTGCCTGAACATTACCCAGCTCCCTTAATACTACCCATCTCCCTGAACATTACCCATCTCCCTGAACATTACCTATCTCGCTGAACACTATCCATCTCCCTGAACATTACCAATCTCCCTGAAAATTATCCATCTCCCTGAACATTACCCATCTCCCTAAACGCTACCCATCTCCCTGAACACTATCCATCTCCCTGAACATTACCCATTTCCCTGAACACTACCCATCTCCCTGAACACTGCCCATCTCCCTGAACATTACCCACCCCCCTGAACATTACCCATCTCACTGAACATTACCCATCTCCCTGAACACTACCCATCTCCCTGAATATTACCCATCTCCCTGAATATTACCCATCTCTCTGAACACTACCCATCTCCCTGATCATTATCCATCTCCCTGAACACTACCCAACTCCTGAACATTACCCATCTTCGTGAACATTACCCATCTCCCTGAACACTACCCATCTCCCGAACACTACCCATCTCCCTGAACATTACCAATCTCGCTGAACACTATCCATCTCCCTGAACATTACCAATCTCCCTGAAAATTACCCATCTCCCTGAACATCACCCATCTCCTAAACGCTACCCATCTCCCTGAACATTACCCATCTCCCTGAACATTACCCACCTCCCTGACCACGACCCATCTCACTGAATATTACCCATCTCTCTGAACACTACCCATCTCCCTGATCATTATCCATCTCCCTGAACACTACCCAACTCCCTGAACATTACCCATCTTCCTGAACATTACCCATCTTCCTGAACATTACCCATCTCCCTGAACACTACCCATCTCCCGAACACTACCCATCTCCCTGAACATTACACATCTTCCTGAACACTTCCCACCTCCCTGAACATTACCCATCTCCCTGAACACTACCCATCTCCCTGAACATTACCCAGCTCCCTGAACATTACCCATCTCCCAGAACACTACCCATCTCCCTGAACATTACCCATCTCCCTGAACATTGACCAACTCTCTGAACATTGCCCTTCTCCCTGAACACTACCCATCTCCCTGAACGCTGCCCATCTCCCTGAACACAACCCATCTCGCTAAACATTACCCATCTCCCTGAACATTACCCATCTCCCTGAACACTACCCATCTCTCTGAACATTACCCAGCTCCCTGAACACTACCCATCTTCCTGAACATTACCCAGCTCCCTGAACGCTACCCATCTCCCTGAACACTACCCATCTCCCTGAACACTACCCATCTCCCTGAACATTACCCATCTCCCTGAACATTACCCATCTCCCTGAACACTACCTATCTCCCTGAATATTACCCATCTCCCTGAATATTACCCAGCTCCCTGAACATTACACATCTCCCAGAACATTACCCAGTTCCCTGAACACTATCCATCTCCCTGAACATTACCCATCTCCCTGAACATTACCCATCTCCCTGAACATTACCCATCTCCCTGAACACTACCTATCTCCCTGAATATTACCCATCTCCCTGAATATTACCCAGCTCCCTGAACATTACACATCTCCCAGAACATTACCCAGTTCCCTGAACACTATCCATCTCCCTGAACATTACCCATCTCCCTGAACATTACCCATCTCCCTGAACACTGCCCATCTCCCTGAACACTGCTCATCTCCCTGAACATTACCCATCTCCCTGAACAATACCCATCTCCCTGAATGTTACCCATCTCCCTGAACACTACCCATCTCCCTGAACATTACCCATCTCCCTAAACATTACCCATCTCCCTGAACACTACTCATCTCCATGAACACGACCCATCTCCCTAAACGCTACCCATCTCCCTAAACGCTACCCATCTCCCTGAACACTATCCATCTCCCTGAACATTACCCATCTTCCTGAACACTACCCATCTCCCTGAACACTGCCCATCTCCCTGAACATTACCATCTCTCTGAACACTACCCATCTCCCTGATCATTATCCATCTCCCTGAACATTACACATCTTCCTGAACACTTCCCATCTCCCTGAACATTACCCATCTCCCTGAACACTACCCATCTCCCTGAACATTACCCAGCTCCCTGAACATTACCCATCTCCCAGAACACTACCCATCTCCCTGAACATTACCCATCTCCCTGAACATTGACCATCTCTCTGAACATTGCCCTTCTCCCTGAACACTACCCATCTCCCTGAACGCTGTCCATCTCCCTGAACACAACCCATCTCCCTGAACAATACCCATCTCCCTGAACGTTACCCATCTCCCTGAACACTACCCATCTTCCTGAACATTACCCATCTCCCTGAACATTACCCATCTCCCTGAACACTACTCATCTCCATGAACACGACCCATCTCCCTGAACATTACACATCTCCCTGAACAGTACCCATTTCCCTGAACATTACCCATCTTTCTGAACATTACCCATCTCCCTGAACATTACGCATCTCCCTGAATACAACCCATCTCCCTGAACACTACCCATCTCAATGAACACTACCCATTTCCCTGAACATTATCCATCTCCCTGAACATTATCAATCTCCCTGAACACTGCCCATTTCCCTGAACATTACCCATTTCCCTGAACATTACCCATCTCCCTGAACACTACCCATCTCCCTGAACACTACCCATCTCCCTGAACATTACCCATCTCCCTGAACATTACCCATCTCCCTGAACACTACCTATCTCCCTGAATATTACCCATCTCCCTGAATATTACCCAGCTCCCTGAACATTACACATCTCCCAGAACATTACCCAGTTCCCTGAACACTATCCATCTCCCTGAACATTACCCATCTCCCTGAACATTACCCATCTCCCTGAACATTACCCATCTCCCTGAACACTACCTATCTCCCTGAATATTACCCATCTCCCTGAATATTACCCAGCTCCCTGAACATTACACATCTCCCAGAACATTACCCAGTTCCCTGAACACTATCCATCTCCCTGAACATTACCCATCTCCCTGAACATTACCCATCTCCCTGAACACTGCCCATCTCCCTGAACACTGCTCATCTCCCTGAACATTACCCATCTCCCTGAACAATACCCATCTCCCTGAACGTTACCCATCTCCCTGAACACTACCCATCTTCCTGAACATTACCCATCTCCCTGAACATTACCCATCTCCCTGAACACTACTCATCTCCATGAACACGACCCATCTCCCTGAACATTACACATCTCCCTGAACAGTACCCATCTCCCTGAACATTACCCATCTTTCTGAACATTACCCATCTCCCTGAACATTACGCATCTCCCTGAACACTACCCATCTCAATGAACACTACCCATCTCAATGAACACTACCCATTTCCCTGAACATTATCCATCTCCCTGAACATTATCAATCTCCCTGAACACTGCCCATTTCCCTGAACATTACGCAGCTCCCTGAACACTATCTATCTCCCTGAACATTACCCAGCTCCCTGAACACTCAACATCTCCCTGAGCATTACCCAGCTCCCTGAACATTACCCATCTCTCTGAACACTACCCATCTCCCTGAACATTACCCAGCTCCCTGAACATTACCCATGTCCCTGAACACTACCCATCTGCCTGAACAATATGCATCTCCCTGAACAATATGCATCTCCCTGAACACTACCCATCTCCCTGAACATTACCCATCTGCCTGAACACTACCCATCTCCCTGAACATTACCCATCTCCCTGAACATTACCCATCTCCCTGAACATTACCCATCTCCCTGAACAGTACCCATCTCCCTGAACAGTACCCACCTCCCTGAACATTACCCATCTCCCTCAACATTACCCATCTCCCTGAACATTACCCATCTCCCAGAACACTACCCGTCTCCCTGAACAGTACCCATCTCCCTGAACATTACACATGTCCCTGAACACTACCCATCTCCCTGAACATTACCCATTCCCCTGAACACTACCCATCTCCCTGAACACTACCCATCTCCCTGAACACTACCCATTTCCCTGAACATTATCCATCTCCCTGAACATTATCAATCTCCCTGAACACTCCCCATCTCCCTGAACATTACCCAGCTCCCTGAACATTACCCAGCTCCCTGAACATTACCCATCTCCCTGAACACAACCCATCTCCCTGAACATTACCCTGCTCCCTGAACATTACCCATGTCCCTGAACACTACCCATCTCCCTGAACATTAGCCATCTCCCTGAACACTATCTATCTCCCTGAACATTACCCATCGTCATGAACACTGCCCATCTTCCTGAACAGTACCCATCTCCCTGAACAGTACCCATCTCACTGAACATTATGCATCTCCCTGAACACTACCCATCTCCCTGAACATTACACATCTGCCTGAACATTACCCAGCTCCCTTAATACTACCCATCTCCCTGAACATTACCCATCTCCCTGAACATTACCAATCTCGCTGAACACTATCCATCTCCCTGAACATTACCAATCTCCCTGAAAATTATCCATCTCCCTGAACATTACCCATCTCCCTAAACGCTACCCATCTCCCTGAACACTATCCATCTCCCTGAACATTACCCATCTCCCTGAACACTACCCATCTCCCTGAACATTATCCATCTCCCTGAACATTATCAATCTGCCTGAACACTGCCCATCTCCCTGAACATTACGCAGCTCCCTGAACACTATCTATCTCCCTGAACATTACCCAGCTCCCTGAACACTCTCCATCTCCCTGAACATTACCCAGCTCCCTGAACATTACCCATCTCTCTGAACACTACCCATCTCCCTGAACATTACCCAGCTCCCTGAACATTACCCATGTCCCTGAACACTATCCATCTCCCTGAACATTAACCATCTCCCTGAACACTATCTATCTCCCTGAACATTATCCATCTTCCTGAACACTGCCCATCTCCTGAACAGTACCCATCTCCCTGAACAGTACCCATCTCCCTGAACATTATGCATCTCCCTGAACACTCCCCATCTCCCTGAACATTACCCATCTGCCTGAACATTACCCAGCTCCCTTAATACTACCCATCTCCCTGAACATTAACCATCTCCCTGAACATTACCAATCTCGCTGAACACTATCCATTTCCCTGAACATGACCAATCTCCCTGAAAATTACCCATCTCACTGAACATTACCCATCTCCCTGAACACTATCCATCTCCCTGAACACTCCCATCTCCCTGAACACTGCCCATCTCCCTGAATATTACCCATCTCCCTGAATATTAACCATCTCTCTGAACATTACCCATCTCCCTGAACAGTACCCATCTCCCTGAACAGTACCCACCTCCCTGAACATTACCCATCTCCCTGAACATTACCCATCTCCCAGAACACTACCCATTTCCCTGAACATTATCCATCTCCCTGAACATTATCAATCTCCCTGAACACTGCCCATCTCCCTGAACATTACCCAGCTCCCTGAACACTATCTATCTCCCTGAACATTACTCAGCTCCTTGAACACTCCCCATCTCCCTGAACATTACCCAGCTCCCTGAACATTATCCATCTCTCTGAACACTACCCATCTCCCTGAACATTACCCAGCTCCCTGAACATTACCCATCTCTCTGAACACTACCCATCTCCCTGAACATTACCCAGCTCCCTGAACATTACCCATGTCCCTGAACACTACCCATCTCCCTGAACATTACCCAGCTCCCTGAACATTACCCATCTCTCTGAACACTACCCATTTCCCTGAACACTACCCATCTCGCTGAACACTATCCATCTCCCTGAACATTACCAATCTCCCTGAAAATTACCCATCTCCCTGAAGATTACCCATCTCCCTGAACACTACCCATCTCCCTGAACATTACCCATCTCCATGAACATTTCCCATCTCCCTGAACACTACCCATCTCCCTGAACACTGCCCATCTCCCTGAACATTACCCATCTCCCTGAACATTAACCTTCTCCCTGAACACTACTCATCTCCATGAACACTACCCATCTCCCTGAACATTACACATCTCCCTGAACAGTACCCATCTCCCTGAACATTACCCATCTTTCTGAACATTACCCATCTCCCTGAACACTCCCATCTGCCTGAACACTGCCCATCTCCCTGAATATTACCCATCTCCCTGAATATTAACCATCTCTCTGAACATTACCCATCTCCCTGAACAGTACCCATCTCCCTGAACAGTACCCACCGCCCTGAACATTACCCATCTCCCTGAACATTGCCCATCTCCCAGAACACTTCCCATCTCCCTGAACAGTACCCATCTCCCTGAACATTACACATGTCCCTGAACACTACCCATCTCCCTGAATACTACCCATTTCCCTGAACATTATCCATCTCCCTGAACATTATCAATCTCCCTGAACACTGCCCATCTCCCTGAACATTACCCAGCTCCCTGAACACTATCTATCTCCCTCAACATTACCCAGCTCCTTGAACACTCGCCATCTCCCTGAACATTACCCAGCTCCCTGAACATTACCCATCTCTCTGAACACTACCCATCTCCCTGAACATTACCCAGCTCCCTGAACATTACCCATGTCCCTGAACACTACCCATCTCCCTGAACATTAGCCATCTGCCTGAACATTACCCAGCTCCCTGAATACTACCCATCTCCCTGAACATTACCCATCTCCCTGAACATTACCCATCTCGCTGAACACTATCCATCTCCCTGAACATTACCAATCTCCCTGAACATTACCAATCTCCCTGAAAATTACCCATCTCCCTGAACATTACCCATCTTCCTAAACGCTACCCATCTCCCTGAACACTATCCATCTCCCTGAACACTATCCATCTCCCTGAACACTACCCATCTCCCTGAACACTACCCATCTCCCTGAACACTACCCATCTCCCTGAACACTACCCATCTCCCTGAACACTACCCATCTCCCTGAACACTACCCATCTCCCTGAACACTACCCATCTCCCTGAACACTACCCATCTCCCTGAACACTACCCATCTCCCTGAACACTACCCATTTCCCTGAACATTATCCATCTCCCTGAACATTATCAATCTGCCTGAACACTGCCCATCTCCCTGAACATTACGCAGCTCCCTGAACACTATCTATCTCCCTGAACATTACCCAGCTCCCTGAACACTCCCCATCTCCCTGAACATTACCCAGCTCCCTGAACATTACCCATCTCTCTGAACACTACCCATCTCCCTGAACATTACCCAGCTCCCTGAACATTACCCATGTCCCTGAACACTACCCATCTCCCTGAACATTAGCCATCTCCCTGAACACTATCTATCTCCCTGAACATTATCCATCTTCCTGAACACTGCCCATCTCCTGAACAGTACCCATCTCCCTGAACAGTACCCATCTCCCTGAACATTATGCATCTCCCTGAACACTCCCCATCTCCCTAAACATTACCCATCTGCCTGAACATTACACAGCTCCCTTAATACTACCCATCTCCCTGAACATTAACCATCTCCCTGAACATTACCAATCTCGCTGAACACTATCCATTTCCCTGAACATGACCAATCTCCCTGAAAATTACCCATCTCACTGAACATTACCCATCTCCCTGAACACTATCCATCTCCCTGAACACTCCCATCTCCCTGAACACTGCCCATCTCCCTGAATATTACCCATCTCCCTGAATATTAACCATCTCTCTGAACATTACCCATCTCCCTGAACAGTACCCATCTCCCTGAACAGTACCCACCTCCCTGAACATTACCCATCTCCCTGAACATTACCCATCTCCCAGAACACTACCCATTTCCCTGAACATTATCCATCTCCCTGAACATTATCAATCTCCCTGAACACTGCCCATCTCCCTGAACATTACCCAGCTCCCTGAACACTATCTATCTCCCTGAACATTACTCAGCTCCTTGAACACTCCCCATCTCCCTGAACATTACCCAGCTCCCTGAACATTATCCATCTCTCTGAACACTACCCATCTCCCTGAACATTACCCAGCTCCCTGAACATTACCCATCTCTCTGAACACTACCCATCTCCCTGAACATTACCCAGCTCCCTGAACATTACCCATGTCCCTGAACACTACCCATCTCCCTGAACATTACCCAGCTCCCTGAACATTACCCATCTCTCTGAACACTACCCATTTCCCTGAACACTACCCATCTCGCTGAACACTATCCATCTCCCTGAACATTACCAATCTCCCTGAAAATTACCCATCTCCCTGAAGATTACCCATCTCCCTGAACACTACCCATCTCCCTGAACATTACCCATCTCCATGAACATTTCCCATCTCCCTGAACACTACCCATCTCCCTGAACACTGCCCATCTCCCTGAACACTGCCCATCTCCCTGAACATTACCCATCTCCCTGAACATTACCCATCTCCCTGAACATTAACCTTCTCCCTGAACACTACCCATCTCCCTGAACACTACCCATCTCCCTGAACACTACCCATCTCCCTGAACACTACCCATCTCCCTGAACACTACCCATCTCCCTGAACACTACCCATCTCCCTGAACACTACCCATCTCCCTGAACACTACCCATCTCCCTGAACACTACCCATTTCCCTGAACATTATCCATCTCCCTGAACATTATCAATCTGCCTGAACACTGCCCATCTCCCTGAACATTACGCAGCTCCCTGAACACTATCTATCTCCCTGAACATTACCCAGCTCCCTGAACACTCCCCATCTCCCTGAACATTACCCAGCTCCCTGAACATTACCCATCTCTCTGAACACTACCCATCTCCCTGAACATTACCCAGCTCCCTGAACATTACCCATGTCCCTGAACACTACCCATCTCCCTGAACATTAGCCATCTCCCTGAACACTATCTATCTCCCTGAACATTATCCATCTTCCTGAACACTGCCCATCTCCTGAACAGTACCCATCTCCCTGAACAGTACCCATCTCCCTGAACATTATGCATCTCCCTGAACACTCCCCATCTCCCTAAACATTACCCATCTGCCTGAACATTACACAGCTCCCTTAATACTACCCATCTCCCTGAACATTAACCATCTCCCTGAACATTACCAATCTCGCTGAACACTATCCATTTCCCTGAACATGACCAATCTCCCTGAAAATTACCCATCTCACTGAACATTACCCATCTCCCTGAACACTATCCATCTCCCTGAACACTCCCATCTCCCTGAACACTGCCCATCTCCCTGAATATTACCCATCTCCCTGAATATTAACCATCTCTCTGAACAGTACCCATCTCCCTGAACAGTACCCATCTCCCTGAACAGTACCCACCTCCCTGAACATTACCCATCTCCCTGAACATTACCCATCTCCCAGAACACTACCCATTTCCCTGAACATTATCCATCTCCCTGAACATTATCAATCTCCCTGAACACTGCCCATCTCCCTGAACATTACCCAGCTCCCTGAACACTATCTATCTCCCTGAACATTACTCAGCTCCTTGAACACTCCCCATCTCCCTGAACATTACCCAGCTCCCTGAACATTATCCATCTCTCTGAACACTACCCATCTCCCTGAACATTACCCAGCTCCCTGAACATTACCCATCTCTCTGAACACTACCCATCTCCCTGAACATTACCCAGCTCCCTGAACATTACCCATGTCCCTGAACACTACCCATCTCCCTGAACATTACCCAGCTCCCTGAACATTACCCATCTCTCTGAACACTACCCATTTCCCTGAACACTACCCATCTCGCTGAACACTATCCATCTCCCTGAACATTACCAATCTCCCTGAAAATTACCCATCTCCCTGAAGATTACCCATCTCCCTGAACACTACCCATCTCCCTGAACATTACCCATCTCCATGAACATTTCCCATCTCCCTGAACACTACCCATCTCCCTGAACACTGCCCATCTCCCTGAACATTACCCATCTCGCTGAACATTACCCATCTCCCTGAACATTAACCTTCTCCCTGAACACTACTCATCTCCATGAACATTACACATCTCCCTGAACATTACACATCTCCCTGAACAGTACCCATCTCCCTGAACATTACCCATCTTTCTGAACATTACCCATCTCCCTGAACACTCCCATCTCCCTGAACACTGCCCATCTCCCTGAATATTACCCATCTCCCTGAATATTAACCATCTCTCTGAACATTACCCATCTCCCTGAACAGTACCCATCTCCCTGAACAGTACCCACCGCCCTGAACATTACCCATCTCCCTGAACATTGCCCATCTCCCAGAACACTTCCCATCTCCCTGAACAGTACCCATCTCCCTGAACATTACACATGTCCCTGAACACTACCCATCTCCCTGAACACTACCCATTTCCCTGAACATTATCCATCTCCCTGAACATTATCAATCTCCCTGAACACTGCCCATCTCCCTGAACATTACCCAGCTCCCTGAACTCTATCTATCTCCCTCAACATTACCCAGCTCCTTGAACACTCGCCATCTCCCTGAACATTACCCAGCTCCCTGAACATTACCCATCTCTCTGAACACTACCCATCTCCCTGAACATTACCCAGCTCCCTGAACATTACCCATGTCCCTGAACACTACCCATCTCCCTGAACATTAGCCATCTGCCTGAACATTACCCAGCTCCCTGAATACTACCCATCTCCCTGAACATTACCCATCTCCCTGAACATTACCCATCTCGCTGAACACTATCCATCTCCCTGAACATTACCAATCTCCCTGAACATTACCAATCTCCCTGAAAATTACCCATCTCCCTGAACATTACCCATCTTCCTAAACGCTACCCATCTCCCTGAACACTATCCATCTCCCTGAACACTATCCATCTCCCTGAACACTATCCATCTCCCTGAACACTACCCATCTCCCTGAACACTACCCATCTCCCTGAACACTACCCATCTCCCTGAACACTACCCATCTCCCTGAACACTACCCATCTCCCTGAACACTACCCATCTCCCTGAACACTACCCATCTCCCTGAACACTACCCATTTCCCTGAACATTATCCATCTCCCTGAACATTATCAATCTGCCTGAACACTGCCCATCTCCCTGAACATTACGCAGCTCCCTGAACACTATCTATCTCCCTGAACATTACCCAGCTCCCTGAACACTCCCCATCTCCCTGAACATTACCCAGCTCCCTGAACATTACCCATCTCTCTGAACACTACCCATCTCCCTGAACATTACCCAGCTCCCTGAACATTACCCATGTCCCTGAACACTACCCATCTCCCTGAACATTAGCCATCTCCCTGAACACTATCTATCTCCCTGAACATTATCCATCTTCCTGAACACTGCCCATCTCCTGAACAGTACCCATCTCCCTGAACAGTACCCATCTCCCTGAACATTATGCATCTCCCTGAACACTCCCCATCTCCCTAAACATTACCCATCTGCCTGAACATTACACAGCTCCCTTAATACTACCCATCTCCCTGAACATTAACCATCTCCCTGAACATTACCAATCTCGCTGAACACTATCCATTTCCCTGAACATGACCAATCTCCCTGAAAATTACCCATCTCACTGAACATTACCCATCTCCCTGAACAGTATCCATCTCCCTGAACACTCCCATCTCCCTGAACACTGCCCATCTCCCTGAATATTACCCATCTCCCTGAATATTAACCATCTCTCTGAACATTACCCATCTCGCTGAACAGTACCCATCTCCCTGAACAGTACCCACCTCCCTGAACATTACCCATCTCCCTGAACATTACCCATCTCCCAGAACACTACCCATTTCCCTGAACATTATCCATCTCCCTGAACATTATCAATCTCCCTGAACACTGCCCATCTCCCTGAACATTACCCAGCTCCCTGAACACTATCTATCTCCCTGAACATTACTCAGCTCCTTGAACACTCCCCATCTCCCTGAACATTACCCAGCTCCCTGAACATTACCCATCTCTCTGAACACTACCCATCTCCCTGAACATTACCCAGCTCCCTGAACATTACCCATGTCCCTGAACACTACCCATCTCCCTGAACACTACCCATCTCCCTGAACACTGCCCAGCTCCCTGAACATTACGCATCTCCCATTACACTGACTCATCAGGAGTGGGCAGCAGCAGCCAAGTTCATGGCACCGTGGCTGGCTCTGTTGCACAGGAGGGCAGGAAAAAGAGTGGGCGAGCGATAGTGATAGGGGATTCAATTGTAAGGGGAATAGATAGGCGTTTCTGCGGCCGCAACCGAGACTCCAGGATGGTATGTTGCCTCCCTGGTGCAAGGGTCAAGGATGTCTCGGAGCGGGTGGAGGACATTCTAAAAAGGGAGGGAGAACAGCCAGTTGTCGTGGTGCACGTTGGTACCAATGACATAGGTAAAAAAAGGGATGAGTTCCTACGAAATGAATTTTAGGAGCTAAATTAAAAAGTAGGACCTCAAAAGTAGTAATCTCGGGATTGCTACCAGTGCCACGTGCTAGTCAGAGTAGGAATCGCAGGATAGCTCAGATGAATACGTGGCTTGAGCAATGGTGCAGCAGGGAGGGATTCAAATTCCTGGGGCATTGGAACCGGTTCTGGGGGAGGTGGGACCAGTACAATCCGGACGATCTGCACCTGGGCAGAATCGGAACCAATGTCCTCGGGGGAGTGCTTGCTAGTGCTGTTGGGGAGGAGTTAAACTAATATGGCAGGGGGATGGGAACCAATGCAGGGAGATAGAGGGAAACAAAAAGGAGGCAAAAACAAAAGACAGAAAGGAGATGAGGAAAAGTGGAGGGCAGAGAAACCCAAGGCAAAGAACAAAAAGGGCCATTGTACAGCAAAATTCTAAAAGGACAGAGGGTGTTAAAAAAACAAGCCTAAAGGCTTTGTGTCTTAATGCAAGGAGTATCCGCAATAAGGTGGATGAATTAACTGTGCAAATAGATGTTAACAAATATGATGTGATTGGGATTACGGAGACGTGGCTCCAGGATGAGCAGGGCTGGGAACTCAACATCCAGGGGTATTCAACATTCAGGAAGGATAGAATAAAAGGAAAAGGAGGTGGGGTAGCATTGCTGGTTAAGGAGGAGATTAAGGCAATAGTTAGGAAGGACATTAGCTTGGATGATGTGGAATCTATATGGGTAGAGCTGCAGAACACCAAAGGGCAAAAAACGTTAGTGGGAGTTGTGTACAGACCTCCAAACAGTAGTAGTGATGTTGGGGAGGGCATCAAACAGGAAATTAGGGGTGCGTGCAATAAAGGTGCAGCAGTTATAATGGGTGACTTTAATATGCACATAGATTGGGCTAACCAAACTGGAAGCAATACGGTGGAGGAGGATTTTCTGGAGTGCATAAGGGATGGTTTTTTAGACCAATATGTCGAGGAACCAACTAGGGGGGAGGCCATCTTAGACTGGGTGTTATGTAATGAGAAAGGATTAATTAGCAATCTCGTTGTGCGAGGCCCCTTGGGGAAGAGTGACCATAATATGGTGGAATTCTGCATTAGGATGGAGAATGAAACAGTTAATTCAGAGACCATGGTCCAGAACTTAAAGAAGGCTAACTTTGAAGGTATGAGGCGTGAATTGGCTGAGATGGATTGGCGAATGATACTTAAGGGGTTGACTGTGGATGGGCAATGGCAGACATTTAGAGACCGCATGGATGAACTACAACAATTGTACATTCCTGTCTGGCATAGAAATAAAAAAGGGAAGGTGGCTCAACCGTGGCTATCAAGGGAAATCAGGGATAGTATTAAAGCCAAGGAAGTGGCATACAAATTGGCCAGAAATAGCAGCGAACCTGGGGACTGGGAGAAATTTAGAACTCAGCAGAGGAGGACAAAGGGTTTGATTAGGGCAGGGAAAATGGAGTATGAGAAGAAGCTTGCAGGGAACATTAAGACGGATTGCAAAAGTTTCTATAGATATGTAAAGATAAAAAGGTTAGTAAAGACAAATGTAGGTCCCCTGCAGTCAGAATCAGGGGAAGTCATAACGGGGAACAAAGAAATGGCGGACCAATTGAACCAGTACTTTGGTTCGGTATTCACGAAGGAGGACACGAACAACCTTCCGGTTATAAAAGGGGTCGGGGGGTCTAGTAAGGAGGAGGAACTGAGGGAAATCCTTATTAGCCGGGAAATTGTGTTGGGGAAATTGATGGGATTGAAGGCCGATAAATCCCCAGGGCCTGATGGACTGCATCCCAGAGTACTTAAGGAGGTGGCCTTGGAAATAGTGGATGCGTTGACAGTCATTTTCCAACATTCCATTGACTCTGGATCAGTTCCTATGGAGTGGAGGGTAGCCAATGTAACCCCACTTTTTAAAAAAGGAGGGAGAGAGAAAACAGGGAATTATAGACCGGTCAGCCTGACATCGGTAGTGGGTAAAATGATGGAATCAATTATTAAGGATGTCATAGCAGTGCATTTGGAAAGAGGTGACATGATAGGTCCAAGTCAGCATGGATTTGTGAAAGGGAAATCATGCTTGACAAATCTTCTGGAATTTTTTGAGGATGTTTCCAGTAGAGTGGATAAGGGAGAACCAGTTGATGTGGTATATTTGGACTTTCAGAAGGCGTTCGACAAGGTCCCACACAAGAGATTGATGTGCAAAGTTAGAGCACATGGGATTGGGGGTAGTGTACTGACATGGATTGAGAACTGGTTGTCAGACAGGAAGCAAAGAGTAGGAGTAAATGGGTACTTTTCAGAATGGCAGGCAGTGACTAGTGGGGTACCGCAAGGTTCTGTGCTGGGGCCCCAGCTGTTTACACTGTACATTAATGATTTAGATGAGGGGATTAAATGTAGTATCTCCAAATTTGCGGATGACACTAAGTTGGGTGGCAGTGTGAGCTGCGAGGAGGATGCTGTGAGGCTGCAGAGCGACTTGGATAGGTTAGGTGAGTGGGCAAATGCATGGCAGATGAAGTATAATGTGGATAAATGTGAGGTTATCCACTTTGGTGGTAAAAACAGAGAGACAGACTATTATCTGAATGGTGACAGATTAGGAAAAGGGGAGGTGCAAAGAGACCTGGGTGTCATGGTACATCAGTCATTGAAGGTTGGCATGCAGGTGCAGCAGGCGGTTAAGAAAGCAAATGGCATGTTGGCCTTCATAGCAAGGGGATTTGAGTACAGGGGCAGGGAGGTGTTGCTACAGTTGTACAGGGCATTGGTGAGGCCACACCTGGAGTATTGTGTACAGTTTTGGTCTCCTAACCTGAGGAAGGATATTCTTGCTATTGAGGGAGTGCAGCGAAGGTTCACCAGACTGATTCCCGGGATGGCGGGACTGACCTATCAAGAAAGACTGGATCAACTGGGCTTGTATTCACTGGAGTTCAGAAGAATGAGAGGGGACCTCATAGAAACATATAAAATTCTGACGGGGTTAGACAGGTTAGATGCAGGAAGAATGTTCCCAATGTTGGGGAAGTCCAGAACCAGGGGTCACAGTCTAAGGATAAGGGGTAAGCCATTTAGGACCGAGATGCGGAGGAACTTCTTCACCCAGAGAGTGGTGAACCTGTGGAATTCTCTACCACAGAAAGTTGTTGAGGCCAATTCACTAAATATATTCAAAAAGGAGTTAGATGAGGTCCTTACTGCTAGGGGGATCAAGGGGTATGGCGAGAAAGCAGGAATGGGGTACTGAAGTTGAATGTTCAGCCATGAACTCATTGAATGGCGGTGCAGGCTAGAAGGGCCGAATGGCCTACTCCTGCACCTATTTTCTATGTTTCTATGTTTCTATCTCCCTGCACATTACCCATCTCCCTGATCATTACCCATCTCCCTGAACATTACCCATCTCCCTGACCACTACCCATCTCCCTGAACATTAGCCAGCTCCCTGAACATTACCCATCTCCCAGAACACTACCCATCACCCTGAACATTACCCATCTCCCTGAACATTGACCATCTCTCTGAACATTGCCCTTCTCCCTGAACACTACCCATCTCACTGAACGCTGCCCATCTCCCTAAACACTACCCATCTCCCTAAACATTACCCATCTCCCTGAACATTACCCATCTCCCTGAACACTACCCATTTCTCTGAACATTACCCAGCTCCCTGAACACTACCCATCTTATTGAACATATACCAGCTCCCTGAATGCTACCCATCTCCCTGAACAGTAACCATCTCCCTGAACACTACCCATCTGCCTGAATATTACCCATCTCCCTGAATATTACCTAGCTCTCTCAACATTACCCATCTCCCTGAACATTACCGAGCTCCCTCAACAATATCCATCTCCCTGAACATTACCCAGCTCCCTGAACATTACCCATCTCCCTGAACACTACCCATCTCCCTGAACACTGCCCAGCTCCCTGAACTTTACGCATCTCCCATTACACTGCACATCTCCCTGAACGTTACCCATCTCACTGAACATTACCCATCTCCCTGAACATTACCGAGCTCCCTCAACAATATCCATCTCCCTGAACATTACCCATCTCCCTGAACTTTACCCATCTCCTTGAACACTATCCATCTCCCTGAACATTACCAATCTCCCTGAACATTACCAATCTCCCTGAACACTACCCATCTCCCTGAACACTACCCATCTCCCTGAACACTACCCATCTCCCTGAACACTACCCATCTCCCTGAACACTACCCATCTCCCTGAACACTACCCATCTCCCTGAACACTACCCATCTCCCTGAACACTACCCATTTCCCTGAACATTATCCATCTCCCTGAACATTATCAATCTGCCTGAACACTGCCCATCTCCCTGAACATTACGCAGCTCCCTGAACACTATCTATCTCCCTGAACATTACCCAGCTCCCTGAACACTCCCCATCTCCCTGAACATTACCCAGCTCCCTGAACATTACCCATCTCTCTGAACACTACCCATCTCCCTGAACATTACCCAGCTCCCTGAACATTACCCATGTCCCTGAACACTACCCATCTCCCTGAACATTAGCCATCTCCCTGAACACTATCTATCTCCCTGAACATTATCCATCTTCCTGAACACTGCCCATCTCCTGAACAGTACCCATCTCCCTGAACAGTACCCATCTCCCTGAACATTATGCATCTCCCTGAACACTCCCCATCTCCCTAAACATTACCCATCTGCCTGAACATTACACAGCTCCCTTAATACTACCCATCTCCCTGAACATTAACCATCTCCCTGAACATTACCAATCTCGCTGAACACTATCCATTTCCCTGAACATGACCAATCTCCCTGAAAATTACCCATCTCACTGAACATTACCCATCTCCCTGAACAGTATCCATCTCCCTGAACACTCCCATCTCCCTGAACACTGCCCATCTCCCTGAATATTACCCATCTCCCTGAATATTAACCATCTCTCTGAACATTACCCATCTCGCTGAACAGTACCCATCTCCCTGAACAGTACCCACCTCCCTGAACATTACCCATCTCCCTGAACATTACCCATCTCCCAGAACACTACCCATTTCCCTGAACATTATCCATCTCCCTGAACATTATCAATCTCCCTGAACACTGCCCATCTCCCTGAACATTACCCAGCTCCCTGAACACTATCTATCTCCCTGAACATTACTCAGCTCCTTGAACACTCCCCACACCCTGAACATTACCCAGCTCCCTGAACATTACCCATCTCTCTGAACACTACCCATCTCCCTGAACATTACCCAGCTCCCTGAACATTACCCATGTCCCTGAGCACTACCCATCTCCCTGAACACTACCCATCTCCCTGAACACTGCCCAGCTCCCTGAACATTACGCATCTCCCATTACACTGACTCATCAGGAGTGGGCAGCAGCAGCCAAGTTCATGGCACCGTGGCTGGCTCTGTTGCACAGGAGGGCAGGAAAAAGAGTGGGCGAGCGATAGTGATAGGGGATTCAATTGTAAGGGGAATAGATAGGCGTTTCTGCGGCCGCAACCGAGACTCCAGGATGGTATGTTGCCTCCCTGGTGCAAGGGTCAAGGATGTCTCGGAGCGGGTGGAGGACATTCTAAAAAGGGAGGGAGAACAGCCAGTTGTCGTGGTGCACGTTGGTACCAATGACATAGGTAAAAAAAGGGATGAGTTCCTACGAAATGAATTTAAGGAGCTAGGAGCTAAATTAAAAAGTAGGACCTCAAAAGTAGTAATCTCGGGATTGCTACCAGTGCCACGTGCTAGTCAGAGTAGGAATCGCAGGATAGCTCAGATGAATACGTGGCTTGAGCAATGGTGCAGCAGGGAGGGATTCAAATTCCTGGGGCATTGGAACCGGTTCTGGGGGAGGTGGGACCAGTACAATCCGGACGGTCTGCACCTGGGCAGAATCGGAACCAATGTCCTCGGGGGAGTGCTTGCTAGTGCTGTTGGGGAGGAGTTAAACTAATATGGCAGGGGGATGGGAACCAATGCAGGGAGATAGAGGGAAACAAAAAGGAGGCAAAAACAAAAGACAGAAAGGAGATGAGGAAAAGTGGAGGGCAGAGAAACCCAAGGCAAAGAACAAAAAGGGCCATTGTACAGCAAAATTCTAAAAGGACAGAGGGTGTTAAAAAAACAAGCCTAAAGGCTTTGTGTCTTAATGCAAGGAGTATCCGCAATAAGGTGGATGAATTAACTGTGCAAATAGATGTTAACAAATATGATGTGATTGGGATTACGGAGACGTGGCTCCAGGATGAGCAGGGCTGGGAACTCAACATCCAGGGGTATTCAACATTCAGGAAGGATAGAATAAAAGGAAAAGGAGGTGGGGTAGCATTGCTGGTTAAGGAGGAGATTAAGGCAATAGTTAGGAAGGACATTAGCTTGGATGATGTGGAATCTATATGGGTAGAGCTGCAGAACACCAAAGGGCAAAAAACATTAGTGGGAGTTGTGTACAGACCTCCAAACAGTAGTAGTGATGTTGGGGAGGGCATCAAACAGGAAATTAGGGGTGCGTGCAATAAAGGTGCAGCAGTTATAATGGGTGACTTTAATATGCACATAGATTGGGCTAACCAAACTGGAAGCAATACGGTGGAGGAGGATTTTCTGGAGTGCATAAGGGATGGTTTTTTAGACCAATATGTCGAGGAACCAACTAGGGGGGAGGCCATCTTAGACTGGGTGTTATGTAATGAGAAAGGATTAATTAGCAATCTCGTTGTGCGAGGCCCCTTGGGGAAGAGTGACCATAATATGGTGGAATTCTGCATTAGGATGGAGAATGAAACAGTTAATTCAGAGACCATGGTCCAGAACTTAAAGAAGGCTAACTTTGAAGGTATGAGGCGTGAATTGGCTGAGATGGATTGGCGAATGATACTTAAGGGGTTGACTGTGGATGGGCAATGGCAGACATTTAGAGACCGCATGGATGAACTACAACAATTGTACATTCCTGTCTGGCATAGAAATAAAAAAGGGAAGGTGGCTCAACCGTGGCTATCAAGGGAAATCAGGGATAGTATTAAAGCCAAGGAAGTGGCATACAAATTGGCCAGAAATAGCAGCGAACCTGGGGACTGGGAGAAATTTAGAACTCAGCAGAGGAGGACAAAGGGTTTGATTAGGGCAGGGAAAATGGAGTATGAGAAGAAGCTTGCAGGGAACATTAAGACGGATTGCAAAAGTTTCTATAGATATGTAAAGATAAAAAGGTTAGTAAAGACAAATGTAGGTCCCCTGCAGTCAGAATCAGGGGAAGTCATAACGGGGAACAAAGAAATGGCGGACCAATTGAACCAGTACTTTGGTTCGGTATTCACGAAGGAGGACACGAACAACCTTCCGGTTATAAAAGGGGTCGGGGGGTCTAGTAAGGAGGAGGAACTGAGGGAAATCCTTATTAGCCGGGAAATTGTGTTGGGGAAATTGATGGGATTGAAGGCCGATAAATCCCCAGGGCCTGATGGACTGCATCCCAGAGTACTTAAGGAGGTGGCCTTGGAAATAGTGGATGCGTTGACAGTCATTTTCCAACATTCCATTGACTCTGGATCAGTTCCTATGGAGTGGAGGGTAGCCAATGTAACCCCACTTTTTAAAAAAGGAGGGAGAGAGAAAACAGGGAATTATAGACCGGTCAGCCTGACATCGGTAGTGGGTAAAATGATGGAATCAATTATTAAGGATGTCATAGCAGTGCATTTGGAAAGAGGTGACATGATAGGTCCAAGTCAGCATGGATTTGTGAAAGGGAAATCATGCTTGACAAATCTTCTGGAATTTTTTGAGGATGTTTCCAGTAGAGTGGATAAGGGAGAACCAGTTGATGTGGTATATTTGGACTTTCAGAAGGCGTTCGACAAGGTCCCACACAAGAGATTGATGTGCAAAGTTAGAGCACATGGGATTGGGGGTAGTGTACTGACATGGATTGAGAACTGGTTGTCAGACAGGAAGCAAAGAGTAGGAGTAAATGGGTACTTTTCAGAATGGCAGGCAGTGACTAGTGGGGTACCGCAAGGTTCTGTGCTGGGGCCCCAGCTGTTTACACTGTACATTAATGATTTAGATGAGGGGATTAAATGTAGTATCTCCAAATTTGCGGATGACACTAAGTTGGGTGGCAGTGTGAGCTGCGAGGAGGATGCTGTGAGGCTGCAGAGCGACTTGGATAGGTTAGGTGAGTGGGCAAATGCATGGCAGATGAAGTATAATGTGGATAAATGTGAGGTTATCCACTTTGGTGGTAAAAACAGAGAGACAGACTATTATCTGAATGGTGACAGATTAGGAAAAGGGGAGGTGCAAAGAGACCTGGGTGTCATGGTACATCAGTCATTGAAGGTTGGCATGCAGGTGCAGCAGGCGGTTAAGAAAGCAAATGGCATGTTGGCCTTCATAGCAAGGGGATTTGAGTACAGGGGCAGGGAGGTGTTGCTACAGTTGTACAGGGCATTGGTGAGGCCACACCTGGAGTATTGTGTACAGTTTTGGTCTCCTAACCTGAGGAAGGACATTCTTGCTATTGAGGGAGTGCAGCGAAGGTTCACCAGACTGATTCCCGGGATGGCGGGACTGACCTATCAAGAAAGACTGGATCAACTGGGCTTGTATTCACTGGAGTTCAGAAGAATGAGAGGGGACCTCATAGAAACATATAAAATTCTGACGGGGTTAGACAGGTTAGATGCAGGAAGAATGTTCCCAATGTTGGGGAAGTCCAGAACCAGGGGTCACAGTCTAAGGATAAGGGGTAAGCCATTTAGGACCGAGATGCGGAGGAACTTCTTCACCCAGAGAGTGGTGAACCTGTGGAATTCTCTACCACAGAAAGTTGTTGAGGCCAATTCACTAAATATATTCAAAAAGGAGTTAGATGAGGTCCTTACTGCTAGGGGGATCAAGGGGTATGGCGAGAAAGCAGGAATGGGGTACTGAAGTTGAATGTTCAGCCATGAACTCATTGAATGGCGGTGCAGGCTAGAAGGGCCGAATGGCCTACTCCTGCACCTATTTTCTATGTTTCTATGTTTCTATCTCCCTGCACATTACCCATCTCCCTGATCATTACCCATCTCCCTGAACATTACCCATCTCCCTGACCACTACCCATCTCCCTGAACATTAGCCAGCTCCCTGAACATTACCCATCTCCCAGAACACTACCCATCACCCTGAACATTACCCATCTCCCTGAACATTGACCATCTCTCTGAACATTGCCCTTCTCCCTGAACACTACCCATCTCACTGAACGCTGCCCATCTCCCTAAACACTACCCATCTCCCTAAACATTACCCATCTCCCTGAACATTACCCATCTCCCTGAACACTACCCATTTCTCTGAACATTACCCAGCTCCCTGAACACTACCCATCTTATTGAACATATACCAGCTCCCTGAATGCTACCCATCTCCCTGAACAGTAACCATCTCCCTGAACACTACCCATCTGCCTGAATATTACCCATCTCCCTGAATATTACCTAGCTCTCTCAACATTACCCATCTCCCTGAACATTACCGAGCTCCCTCAACAATATCCATCTCCCTGAACATTACCCAGCTCCCTGAACATTACCCATCTCCCTGAACATTACCCATCTCCCTGAACACTACCCATTTCTCTGAACATTACCCAGCTCCCTGAACACTACCCATCTTATTGAACATATACCAGCTCCCTGAATGCTACCCATCTCCCTGAACAGTAACCATCTCCCTGAACACTACCCATCTGCCTGAATATTACCCATCTCCCTGAATATTACCTAGCTCTCTCAACATTACCCATCTCCCTGAACATTACCGAGCTCCCTCAACAATATCCATCTCCCTGAACATTACCCAGCTCCCTGAACATTACCCATCTCCCTGAACACTACCCATCTCCCTGAACACTGCCCAGCTCCCTGAACTTTACGCATCTCCCATTACACTGCACATCTCCCTGAACGTTACCCATCTCACTGAACATTACCCATCTCCCTGAACATTACCGAGCTCCCTCAACAATATCCATCTCCCTGAACATTACCCATCTCCCTGAACTTTACCCATCTCCTTGAACACTATCCATCTCCCTGAACATTACCAATCTCCCTGAACATTACCAATCTCCCTGAAAATTACCCATCTCCCTGAACATTACCCATCTTCCTAAACGCTACCCATCTCCCTGAACACTATCCATCTCCCTGAACACTACCCATCTCCCTGAACACTACCCATCTCCCTGAACACTACCCATCTCCCTGAACACTACCCATCTCCCTGAACACTACCCATCTCCCTGAACACTACCCATCTCCCTGAACACTACCCATCTCCCTGAACACTACCCATTTCCCTGAACATTATCCATCTCCCTGAACATTATCAATCTGCCTGAACACTGCCCATCTCCCTGAACATTACGCAGCTCCCTGAACACTATCTATCTCCCTGAACATTACCCAGCTCCCTGAACACTCCCCATCTCCCTGAACATTACCCAGCTCCCTGAACATTACCCATCTCTCTGAACACTACCCATCTCCCTGAACATTACCCAGCTCCCTGAACATTACCCATGTCCCTGAACACTACCCATCTCCCTGAACATTAGCCATCTCCCTGAACACTATCTATCTCCCTGAACATTATCCATCTTCCTGAACACTGCCCATCTCCTGAACAGTACCCATCTCCCTGAACAGTACCCATCTCCCTGAACATTATGCATCTCCCTGAACACTCCCCATCTCCCTAAACATTACCCATCTGCCTGAACATTACACAGCTCCCTTAATACTACCCATCTCCCTGAACATTAACCATCTCCCTGAACATTACCAATCTCGCTGAACACTATCCATTTCCCTGAACATGACCAATCTCCCTGAAAATTACCCATCTCACTGAACATTACCCATCTCCCTGAACAGTATCCATCTCCCTGAACACTCCCATCTCCCTGAACACTGCCCATCTCCCTGAATATTACCCATCTCCCTGAATATTAACCATCTCTCTGAACATTACCCATCTCGCTGAACAGTACCCATCTCCCTGAACAGTACCCACCTCCCTGAACATTACCCATCTCCCTGAACATTACCCATCTCCCTGAACATTACCCATCTCCCAGAACACTACCCATTTCCCTGAACATTATCCATCTCCCTGAACATTATCAATCTCCCTGAACACTGCCCATCTCCCTGAACATTACCCAGCTCCCTGAACACTATCTATCTCCCTGAACATTACTCAGCTCCTTGAACACTCCCCATCTCCCTGAACATTACCCAGCTCCCTGAACATTACCCATCTCTCTGAACACTACCCATCTCCCTGAACATTACCCAGCTCCCTGAACATTACCCATGTCCCTGAACACTACCCATCTCCCTGAACACTACCCATCTCCCTGAACACTGCCCAGCTCCCTGAACATTACGCATCTCCCATTACACTGACTCATCAGGAGTGGGCAGCAGCAGCCAAGTTCATGGCACCGTGGCTGGCTCTGTTGCACAGGAGGGCAGGAAAAAGAGTGGGCGAGCGATAGTGATAGGGGATTCAATTGTAAGGGGAATAGATAGGCGTTTCTGCGGCCGCAACCGAGACTCCAGGATGGTATGTTGCCTCCCTGGTGCAAGGGTCAAGGATGTCTCGGAGCGGGTGGAGGACATTCTAAAAAGGGAGGGAGAACAGCCAGTTGTCGTGGTGCACGTTGGTACCAATGACATAGGTAAAAAAAGGGATGAGTTCCTACGAAATGAATTTAAGGAGCTAGGAGCTAAATTAAAAAGTAGGACCTCAAAAGTAGTAATCTCGGGATTGCTACCAGTGCCACGTGCTAGTCAGAGTAGGAATCGCAGGATAGCTCAGATGAATACGTGGCTTGAGCAATGGTGCAGCAGGGAGGGATTCAAATTCCTGGGGCATTGGAACCGGTTCTGGGGGAGGTGGGACCAGTACAATCCGGACGGTCTGCACCTGGGCAGAATCGGAACCAATGTCCTCGGGGGAGTGCTTGCTAGTGCTGTTGGGGAGGAGTTAAACTAATATGGCAGGGGGATGGGAACCAATGCAGGGAGATAGAGGGAAACAAAAAGGAGGCAAAAACAAAAGACAGAAAGGAGATGAGGAAAAGTGGAGGGCAGAGAAACCCAAGGCAAAGAACAAAAAGGGCCATTGTACAGCAAAATTCTAAAAGGACAGAGGGTGTTAAAAAAACAAGCCTAAAGGCTTTGTGTCTTAATGCAAGGAGTATCCGCAATAAGGTGGATGAATTAACTGTGCAAATAGATGTTAACAAATATGATGTGATTGGGATTACGGAGACGTGGCTCCAGGATGAGCAGGGCTGGGAACTCAACATCCAGGGGTATTCAACATTCAGGAAGGATAGAATAAAAGGAAAAGGAGGTGGGGTAGCATTGCTGGTTAAGGAGGAGATTAAGGCAATAGTTAGGAAGGACATTAGCTTGGATGATGTGGAATCTATATGGGTAGAGCTGCAGAACACCAAAGGGCAAAAAACGTTAGTGGGAGTTGTGTACAGACCTCCAAACAGTAGTAGTGATGTTGGGGAGGGCATCAAACAGGAAATTAGGGGTGCGTGCAATAAAGGTGCAGCAGTTATAATGGGTGACTTTAATATGCACATAGATTGGGCTAACCAAACTGGAAGCAATACGGTGGAGGAGGATTTTCTGGAGTGCATAAGGGATGGTTTTTTAGACCAATATGTCGAGGAACCAACTAGGGGGGAGGCCATCTTAGACTGGGTGTTATGTAATGAGAAAGGATTAATTAGCAATCTCGTTGTGCGAGGCCCCTTGGGGAAGAGTGACCATAATATGGTGGAATTCTGCATTAGGATGGAGAATGAAACAGTTAATTCAGAGACCATGGTCCAGAACTTAAAGAAGGCTAACTTTGAAGGTATGAGGCGTGAATTGGCTGAGATGGATTGGCGAATGATACTTAAGGGGTTGACTGTGGATGGGCAATGGCAGACATTTAGAGACCGCATGGATGAACTACAACAATTGTACATTCCTGTCTGGCATAGAAATAAAAAAGGGAAGGTGGCTCAACCGTGGCTATCAAGGGAAATCAGGGATAGTATTAAAGCCAAGGAAGTGGCATACAAATTGGCCAGAAATAGCAGCGAACCTGGGGACTGGGAGAAATTTAGAACTCAGCAGAGGAGGACAAAGGGTTTGATTAGGGCAGGGAAAATGGAGTATGAGAAGAAGCTTGCAGGGAACATTAAGACGGATTGCAAAAGTTTCTATAGATATGTAAAGATAAAAAGGTTAGTAAAGACAAATGTAGGTCCCCTGCAGTCAGAATCAGGGGAAGTCATAACGGGGAACAAAGAAATGGCGGACCAATTGAACCAGTACTTTGGTTCGGTATTCACGAAGGAGGACACGAACAACCTTCCGGTTATAAAAGGGGTCGGGGGGTCTAGTAAGGAGGAGGAACTGAGGGAAATCCTTATTAGCCGGGAAATTGTGTTGGGGAAATTGATGGGATTGAAGGCCGATAAATCCCCAGGGCCTGATGGACTGCATCCCAGAGTACTTAAGGAGGTGGCCTTGGAAATAGTGGATGCGTTGACAGTCATTTTCCAACATTCCATTGACTCTGGATCAGTTCCTATGGAGTGGAGGGTAGCCAATGTAACCCCACTTTTTAAAAAAGGAGGGAGAGAGAAAACAGGGAATTATAGACCGGTCAGCCTGACATCGGTAGTGGGTAAAATGATGGAATCAATTATTAAGGATGTCATAGCAGTGCATTTGGAAAGAGGTGACATGATAGGTCCAAGTCAGCATGGATTTGTGAAAGGGAAATCATGCTTGACAAATCTTCTGGAATTTTTTGAGGATGTTTCCAGTAGAGTGGATAAGGGAGAACCAGTTGATGTGGTATATTTGGACTTTCAGAAGGCGTTCGACAAGGTCCCACACAAGAGATTGATGTGCAAAGTTAGAGCACATGGGATTGGGGGTAGTGTACTGACATGGATTGAGAACTGGTTGTCAGACAGGAAGCAAAGAGTAGGAGTAAATGGGTACTTTTCAGAATGGCAGGCAGTGACTAGTGGGGTACCGCAAGGTTCTGTGCTGGGGCCCCAGCTGTTTACACTGTACATTAATGATTTAGATGAGGGGATTAAATGTAGTATCTCCAAATTTGCGGATGACACTAAGTTGGGTGGCAGTGTGAGCTGCGAGGAGGATGCTGTGAGGCTGCAGAGCGACTTGGATAGGTTAGGTGAGTGGGCAAATGCATGGCAGATGAAGTATAATGTGGATAAATGTGAGGTTATCCACTTTGGTGGTAAAAACAGAGAGACAGACTATTATCTGAATGGTGACAGATTAGGAAAAGGGGAGGTGCAAAGAGACCTGGGTGTCATGGTACATCAGTCATTGAAGGTTGGCATGCAGGTGCAGCAGGCGGTTAAGAAAGCAAATGGCATGTTGGCCTTCATAGCAAGGGGATTTGAGTACAGGGGCAGGGAGGTGTTGCTACAGTTGTACAGGGCATTGGTGAGGCCACACCTGGAGTATTGTGTACAGTTTTGGTCTCCTAACCTGAGGAAGGACATTCTTGCTATTGAGGGAGTGCAGCGAAGGTTCACCAGACTGATTCCCGGGATGGCGGGACTGACCTATCAAGAAAGACTGGATCAACTGGGCTTGTATTCACTGGAGTTCAGAAGAATGAGAGGGGACCTCATAGAAACATATAAAATTCTGACGGGGTTAGACAGGTTAGATGCAGGAAGAATGTTCCCAATGTTGGGGAAGTCCAGAACCAGGGGTCACAGTCTAAGGATAAGGGGTAAGCCATTTAGGACCGAGATGCGGAGGAACTTCTTCACCCAGAGAGTGGTGAACCTGTGGAATTCTCTACCACAGAAAGTTGTTGAGGCCAATTCACTAAATATATTCAAAAAGGAGTTAGATGAGGTCCTTACTGCTAGGGGGATCAAGGGGTATGGCGAGAAAGCAGGAATGGGGTACTGAAGTTGAATGTTCAGCCATGAACTCATTGAATGGCGGTGCAGGCTAGAAGGGCCGAATGGCCTACTCCTGCACCTATTTTCTATGTTTCTATGTTTCTATCTCCCTGCACATTACCCATCTCCCTGATCATTACCCATCTCCCTGAACATTACCCATCTCCCTGACCACTACCCATCTCCCTGAACATTAGCCAGCTCCCTGAACATTACCCATCTCCCAGAACACTACCCATCACCCTGAACATTACCCATCCCCCTGAACATTGACCATCTCTCTGAACATTGCCCTTCTCCCTGAACACTACCCATCTCACTGAACGCTGCCCATCTCCCTAAACACTACCCATCTCCCTAAACATTACCCATCTCCCTGAACATTACCCATCTCCCTGAACACTACCCATTTCTCTGAACATTACCCAGCTCCCTGAACACTACCCATCTTATTGAACATATACCAGCTCCCTGAATGCTACCCATCTCCCTGAACAGTAACCATCTCCCTGAACACTACCCATCTGCCTGAATATTACCCATCTCCCTGAATATTACCTAGCTCTCTCAACATTACCCATCTCCCTGAACATTACCGAGCTCCCTCAACAATATCCATCTCCCTGAACATTACCCATCTCCCTGAACTTTACCCATCTCCTTGAACACTATCCATCTCCCTGAACATTACCCATCTCCCTGAACATTACGCATCTCCTTGAACACTATTCATCTCCCTGATTATTACCCATCTCCCTGAATATTATCCAGCTCCCTGAACATTACCCATCTCCCTGAACACTACCCATCTCCCTGAACACTGCCCAGCTCCCTGAACTTTACGCATCTCCCATTACACTGCACATCTCCCTGAACGTTACCCATCTCACTGAACATTACCCATCTCCCTGAACATTACCGAGCTCCCTCAACAATATCCATCTCCCTGAACATTACCCATCTCCCTGAACTTTACCCATCTCCTTGAACACTATCCATCTCCCTGAACATTACCCATCTCCCTGAACATTACGCATCTCCTTGAACACTATCCATCTCCCTGAATATTACCCATCTCCCTGAATATTATCCAGCTCCCTGAACATTACCCATCTCCCTGAACACTACCCATCTCCCTGAACACTGCCCAGCTCCCTGAACTTTACGCATCTCCCATTACACTGCACATCTCCCTGAACGTTACCCATCTCACTGAACATTACCCATCTCCCTGAACATTACCTATCTCTCTGAATATTACCCATCTCCCTGAATATTACCCATCTACCTGAATATTAACCATCTCTCTGAACATTACCCATCTCCCTGAAGACTACCCATCTCCCTGAACAGTACCCACCTCCCTGAACATTACCCATCTCCCTGAGCATTACCCATCTCCCAGAACACTACCCATTTCCCTGAACATTATCCATCTCCCTGAACATTATCAATCTCCCTGAACACTGCCCATCTCCCTGAACATTACCCAGCTCCCTGAACACTATCTATCTCCCTGAACATTACCCAGCTCCTTGAACACTCCCCATCTCCCTGAACATTTCCCAGCTCCCTGAACATTACCCATCTCTTTGAACACTACCCATTTCCCTGAACACTACCCATCTCGCTGAACACTATCCATCTCCCTGAACATTACCAATCTCCCTGAAAATTACCCATCTCCCTGAAGATTACCCATTTCACTAAACGCTACCCATCTCCCTGAACACTATCCATCTCCCTGAACATTACTCATCTCCCTGAACACTACCCATCTCCCTGAACACTGCCTATCTCCCTGAACATTACCCACCTCCCTGAACATTACCCATCTCACTGAACATTACCCATCTCCCTGAACACTACCCATCTCCCTGAACATTACCCATCTCCCTGAACATTACCCATCTCCCTGAACATTTCCCATCTCCCTGAACACTACCCATCTCCCTGAACACTGCCCATCTCCCTGAACATTACCCATCTCCCTGAAGACTACCCATCTCCCTGAACATTACCCATCTCCCTGAACACTACCCATCTCCCTGAACATTACCCATCTC
Source organism: Pristiophorus japonicus (assembly GCF_044704955.1). Classification (NCBI taxonomy): domain Eukaryota; kingdom Metazoa; phylum Chordata; class Chondrichthyes; family Pristiophoridae; genus Pristiophorus; species Pristiophorus japonicus. The sequence goes on along the minus strand of NC_091980.1, from coordinate 166,261,492 downwards.
CCTGAACATTAACCTTCTCCCTGAACACTACTCATCTCCATGAACACTACCCATCTCCCTGAACATTACACATCTCCCTGAACATTACCCATCTCCCTGAACACTACCCATCTCCCTGAACAGTACCCACCGCCGTGAACATTACCCATCTCCCTGAACATTACCCATTCACCTGAACACTACCCATCTCCCTGAACACTACCCATCTCCCTGAACACTACCCATTTCCCTGAACATTATCCATCTCCCTGAACATTATCAATCTCCCTGAACACTGCCCATCTCCCTGAACATTACCCAGCTCCCTGAACACTATCTATCTCCCTGAACATTACCCAGCTCCCTGAACACTCCCCATCTCCCTGAACATTACCCAGCTCCCTGAACATTACCCATCTCTCTGAACACTACCCATCTCCCTGAACATTACCCAGCTCCCTGAACATTACCCATGTCCCTGAACACTACCCATCTCCCTGAACATTAGCCATCTCCCTGAACACTATCTATCTCCCTGAACATTATCCATCTTCCTGAACACTGCCCATCTCCTGAACAGTACCCATCTCCCTGAACAGTACCCATCTCCCTGAACATTATGCATCTCCCTGAACACTCCCCATCTCCCTGAACATTACCCATCTGCCTGAACATTACCCAGCTCCCTTAATACTACCCATCTCCCTGAACATTAACCATCTCCCTGAACATTACCAATCTCGCTGAACACTATCCATTTCCCTGAACATTACCAATCTCCCTGAAAATTACCCATCTCCCTGAACATTATCCATCTCCCTAAACGCTACCCATCTCCCTGAACACTATCCATCTCCCTGAACATTACCCATCTCCCTGAACACTACCCATCTCCCTGAACACTGCCCATCTCCCTGAACACTGCCCATCTCCCTGAACTTTACCCATCTCCCTGAATATTAACCATCTCTCTGAACATTACCCATCTCCCTGAACACTATCCATCTCCCTGAACACTCCCATCTCCCTGAACATTGCCCATCTCCCTGAATATTACCCATCTCCCTGAATATTAACCATCTCTCTGAACATTACCCATCTCCCTGAACAGTACCCATCTCCCTGAACAGTACCCACCTCCCTGAACATTACCCATCTCCCTGAACATTACCCATCTCCCAGAACACTACCCATTTCCCTGAACATTATCCATCTCCCTGAACATTATCAATCTCCCTGAACACTGCCCATCTCCCTGAACATTACCCAGCTCCCTGAACACTATCTATCTCCCTGAACATTACCCAGCTCCTTGAACACTCCCCATCTTCCTGAACATTACCCAGCTCCCTGAACATTACCCATCTCTCTGAACACTACCCATCTCCCTGAACATTACCCAGCTCCCTGAACATTACCCATGTCCCTGAACACTTCCCATCTCCCTGAACATTAGCCATCTCCCAGAACACTATCTATCTCCCTGAACATTACCCATCTTCCTGAATACTGCCCATCTCCCTGAACAGTACCCATCTCCCTGAACAGTATCCATCTCCCTGAACATTATGCATCTCCCTGAACACTACCCATCTCCCTGAACATTACCCATCTCCCTGAACATTACCAATCTCGCTGAACACTATCCATCTCCCTGAACATTACCAATCTCCCTGAAAATTACCCCTCTCCCTGAACATTACCCATCTCCCTAAACGCTACCCATCTCCCTGAACATTATCCATCTCCCTGAACATTACCCATCTCCCTGAACACTGCCCATCTCCCTGAACACTGCCCATCTCCCTGAACATTACCCACCTCCCTGAACATTACCCATCTCACTGAACATTACCCATCTCCCTGAACACTACCCATCTCCCTGAATATTACCCATCTCCCTGAATATTACCCATCTCTCTGAACACTACCCATCTCCCTGATCATTATCCATCTCCCTGAACACGACCCATCTCCCTGAACATTACCCATCTCCCTGAACACTGCCATCTCCCTGAACATTACCCATCTCCCTGAACATTACCCATCTCCCTGAACATTACCCATCTCGCTGAACACTGCCTATCTCCCTGAATATTACTCATCTCCCTGAATATTACACATCTCCCTGAACATTATCCATCTCCCTGAACATTACCCATCTCCCTGAAAATTACCCATCTCCCTGAACATTAGCCATCTCCCGAAATGCTACCCATCTCCCTGAACACTATCCATCTCCCTGAACACTATCCATCTCCCTGAACATTACCCATCTCCCTGAACACTATCCATCTCCCTGAACACTATCCATCTCCCTGAACATTACCCATCTCCCTGAACACTGCCATCTCCCTGAACATTACCCATCTCCCTGAACATTACCCATCTCCCTGAACATTACCCATCTCCCTGAACACTACCTATCTCCCTGAATATTACTCATCTCCCTGAATATTACCCATCTCCCTGAACATTACCCATCTCCCTGAACATTACCCATCTCCCTGAACATTACCCAGTTCCCTGAACACTATCCATCTCCCTGAACATTACCCATCTCCCTGAACATCACCCATCTCCCAGAACATTATTCATCTCCCTGAACACTACCCATCTCCCTGAACATTCCCCATCTGCCTGAACATTACCCAGCTCCCTTAATACTACCCATCTCCCTGAACATTACACATCTCCCTGAACACTGCTCATCTCCATGAACACTACCCATCTCCCTGAACATTACACATCTCCCTGAACATTACCCATCTCCCTGAACATTACCCATCTCCCTGAACAGTATCCATCTCCCTGAACATTACCCATCTCCCTGAACATTACCCATCTCCCTGAACACTGCTCATCTCCATGAACACTACCCATCTCCCTGAACAGAAGGGTCCACAGCCAGATAGGGAATGGAAGACCAGCAGGAAGAGCAGTGCAAGAAAGATAGTGCAGGGGTCCCCTGTGGTCATCCCCCTGCAAAACAGATACACTGCTTTGAGTACTGTTGGGGAGGATGACTCATCAGGGGAGGGCAGCAGCAGCCAAGTTCATGGCACCGTAGGTGGCTCTGCTGCAAAGGAGGGCAGGAAAAAGAGTGGGAGCGCGATAGTGATAGGGGATTCAATGGTGAGGGGAATAGATAGGCGTTTCTGCGGACGCAACCGAGACTCCAGGATGGTATGTTGCCTCCCTGGTGCAAGGGTCAAGGATGTCTCGGAGCGGGTGCAGGACATTCTGAAATGGGAGGGAGAACAGCCAGTTGTCGTGGTGCACATTGGTACCAACGACATCGGTAAAAAAAGGGATGAGGTCCTACGAAAAGAATTTAAGGAGCTAGGAGCTAAATTAAAAAGTAGGACCTCAAAAGTAGTAATCTCGGGATTGCTACCAGTGCCACGTGCTAGTCAGAGTAGGAATCGCAGGATAGCGCAGATGAATACATGGCTTGAGCAGTGGTGCAGCAGGGAGGGATTCAAATTCTTGGGGCATTGGAACCAGTTCTGGGGGAGGTGGGACCAGTACAAACCGGATGGTCTGCAACTGGGCAGGTCCGGAACCAATGTCCTAGGGGGAGTGTTTTCTAGTGCTGTTGGGGAGGAGTTAAACTAATATTGCAGGGGGATGGGAACCTATACAGGGAGACAGAGGGAGACAAAAATGAGGCAAAAGCAAAAGACAGAAAGGAGATGAGGAAAAGTTGAGGGCAGAGAAACCCAAGGCAAAGAACAAAAAGGGCCACTGTGCAGCAAAATTCTAGAAGGACAAAGGGTGTTAAAAAAGCAAGCCTGAAGGCTTTGTGTCTTAATGCAAGGAGTATCCGCATTCAGGTGGATGAATTAACTGTGCAAATAGATGTTAACAAATATGATGTGATTGGGATTACGGAGACGTGGCTCCAGGATGATCAGGGCTGGGAACTCAACATCCAGGGGTATTCAACATTCAGGAAGGATAGAATAAAAGGAAAAGGAGGTGGGGTAGCATTGCTGGTTAAAGAGGAGATTAAGGCAATAGTTAGGAAAGACATTAGCTTGGATGATGTGGAATCTATATGGGTGGAGCTGCAGAACACTAAAGGGCAAAAATCGTTAGTGGGAGTTGTGTACAGACCTCCAAACAGTAGTAGTGATGTTGGGGAGGGCATCAAACAGGAAATTAGGAGGGCATGCAATAAAGGTGCAGCAGTTATAATGGGTGACTTTAATATGCACATAGATTGGGCTAGCCAAACTGGAAGCAATACGGTGGAGGAGGATTTCCTGGAATGCATAAGGGATGGTTTTCTAGACCAATATGTCGAGGAACCAACTACGGGGGAGGCCATCTTAGACTGGGTGTTGTGTAATGAGAGAGGATTAATTAGCAATCTCATTGTGCGAGGCCCCTTGGGGAAGAGTGACCATAATATGGTGGAATTCTGCATTAGGATGGAGAATGAAACAGTTAATTCAGAGACCATGGTCTAGAACTTAAAGAAGGGTAACTTTGAAGGTATGAGGCATGAATTGGCTAAGATAGATTGGCTAATGATACTTAAGGGGTTGATTGTGGATGGGCAATGGCAGACATTTAGAGACCGCATGGATGAATGACAACAATTGTACATTCCTGTCTGGCGTAAAAATAAAAAAGGGAAGGTGGCTCAACCGTGGCTATCTAGGGAAATCAGGGATAGTATTAAAGCCAAGGAAATGGCATACAAATTGGCCAGAAATAGCAGCGAACCTGGGGACTGGGAGAAATTTAGAACTCAGCAGAGGAGGACAAAGGGTTTGATTAGGGCAGAGAAAATGGAGTACGAGAAGAAGCTTGCAGGGAACATTAAGGCGGATTGCAAAAGTTTCTATAGGTATGTAAAGAGAAAAAGGTTAGTAAAGACAAACGTAGGTCCCCTGCAGTCAGAATAAGGGGAAGTCATAATGGGGAACAAAGAAATGGCAGACCAATTGAACAAGTACTTTGGTTCAGTATTCACTAAGGAGGACACAAACAACCTTCCGGATATAAAAGTGGTCAGAGGGTCTATTAAGGAGGAGGAACTGAGGGAAATCTTTATTAGTCGGGAAATTGTGTTGGGGAAATTGATGGGATTGAAGGCCGATAAATCCCCAGGGCCTGATGGACTGCATCCCAGAGTACTTAAGGAGGTGGCCTTGGAAATAGCGGATGCATTGACAGTCATTTTCCAACATTCCATTGACTCTGGATCAGTTCCTATCGAGTGGAGGGTAGCCAATGTAACCCCACTTTTTAAAAAAGGAGGGAGAGAGAAAGCAGGGAATTATAGACCGGTCAGCCTGACCTCAGTAGTGGGTAAAATGATGGAATCAATTATTAAGGATGTCATAGCAGCGCATTTGGAAAATGGTGACATGATAGGTCCAAGTCAGCATGGATTTGTGAAAGGGAGATCATGCTTGACAAATCTTCTGGAATTTTTTGAGGATGTTTCCAATAAAGTGGACAAAGGAGTACCAGTTGATGTGGTATATTTGGACTTTCAGAAGGCTTTCGACAAGGTCCCACACAGGAGATTAATGTGCAAAGTTAAAGCACATGGGATTGGGGGTAGTGTGCTGACGTGGATTGAGAACTGGTTGTCAGACAGGAAGCAAAGAGTCGGAGTAAATGGGTACTTTTCGGAATGGCAGGCAGTGACTAGTGGGGTACCGCAGGGTTCTGTGCTGGGGCCCCAGCTGTTTACATTGTACATTAATGATTTAGACGAGGGGATTAAATGTAGTATCTCCAAATTTGCGGATGACACTAAGTTGGGTGGCAGTGTGAGCTGCGAGGAGGATGCTATGAGGCTACAGAGTGACTTGGATAGGTTAGGTGAGTGGGCAAATGCGTGGCAGATGAAGTATAATGTGGATAAATGTGAGGTTATCCACTTTGGTGGTAAAAACAGAGAGACAGACTATTATCTGAATGGTGACAGATTAGGAAAAGGGAAGGTGCAACGAGACCTGGGTGTCATGGTACATCAGTCATTGAAGGTTGGCATGCAGGTACAGCAGGCGGTTAAGAAAGCAAATGGCATGTTGGCCTTCATAGCGAGGGGATTTGAGTACAGGGGCAGGGAGGTGTTGCTACAGTTGTACAGGGCCTTGGTGAGGCCACACCTGGAGTATTGTGTACAGTTTTGGTCTCCTAACTTGAGGAAGGACATTCTTGATATTGAGGGAGTGCAGCGAAGATTCACCAGACTGATTCCCGGGATGGTGGGACTGACCTATCAAGTAAGACTGGATCAACTGGGCTTGTATTCACTGGAGTTCAGAAGAGTGAGAGGGGACCTCATAGAAACGTTTAAAATTCTGACGGGTTTGGACAGGTTGGATGCAGGAAGAATGTTCCCAATGTTGGGGAAGTCCAGAACCAGGGGTCACAGTCTAAGGATAAGTGGTAAGCCATTTCGTACCGAGATAAGGAGAAACTTCTTCACCCAGAGAGTGGTGAACCTGTGGAATTCTCTACCACAGGAAGTAGCTGAGGCCAATTCACTAAATATATTCAAAAGGGAGTTAGATGAAGTCCTTACTACTCGGGGGATCAAGGAGTATGGCGTGAAAGCAGGAAGTGGGTACTGAAGTTTCATGTTCAGCCATGAACTCATTGAATGGCGGTGCAGGCTAGAAGGGCTGAATGGCCTGCTCCTGCACCTATTTTCTATGTTTCTATGTTTCTATCTCCCTGAACACTACCCATCTCCCTGAACACTACCCATTTCCCTGAACATTATACATCTCCCTGAACATTATCAATCTTCCTGAACACTGCCCATCTCCCTGAACATTACGCAGCTCCCTGAACACTATTTATCTCCCTGAACATTACCCAGCTCCCTGAACACTCCCCATCTCCCTGAACATTACCCAGCTCCCTGAACATTACCCATCTCTCTGAACGCTACCCATCTCCCTGAACATTACCCAGCTCCCTGAACATTACCCATGTCCCTGAACACTACCCATCTCCCTGAACATTACCCATCTCCCTGAACATTACCCATCTGCCTGAATATTACCCAGATCCCTTAATACTACCCATCTCCCTGAACATTACCAATCACGCTGAACACTATCCATCTCCCTGAACATTACCAATCTCCCTGAAAATTACCCATCTCCCTGAAGATTACCCATCTCCCTAAACGCTACCCATCTCCCTGAACACTATCCATCTCCCTGAACATTACTCATCTCCCTGAACACTACCCATCTCCCTGAACACTTCCCATCTCCCTGAACACTTCCCATCTCCCTGAACACTGCCCATCTCCCTGAACATTACCCACCTCCCTGAACATTACCCATCTCACTGAACATTACCCATCTCCCTGAACACTACCCATCTCACTGAACATTACCCATCTCCCTGAACACTACCCATCTCCCTGAACACTATCCATCTCCCTGAACACTATCCATCTCCCTGAACATTACCCATCTCCCTGAACACTACCCATCTCCCTGATCATTATCCATCTCCCTGAACACTACCCATCTCCCTGAACATTACCCATCTCCCTGAACATTACCCATCTCCCTGAAAACTACCCATCTCCCGAACACTACCCATCTCCCTGAACATTACACATCTCCCTGAACACTACCCATCTCCCTGAACACTACACATCTCCCTGAACATTACATATCTCCCTGAACAGTACCCATCTCCCTGAACATTACCCATCTCACTGAACACTGCCCATCTCCCTGAACACTGCCCAGCTCCCTGAACCTTACGCATCTCCCATTACACTGCCCATCTGCATGAACATTACCCATCTCCCTGATCATTACCCATTTCCCTGAACATTACCCATCTCCCTGAACACTTCCCATCTCCCTGAACATTACCCATCTCCCAGAACACTACCCATCTCCCTGAACATTGACCATCTCCCTGAACGCTGCCCATCTCCCTGAACACAACCCATCTCCCTAAACATTACCCATCTCCCTGAACATTACCCATGTCCCTGAACACTACCCATCTCTCTGAACATTACCCAGCTCCCTGAACACTACCCATCTTCCTGAACATTACCCAGCTCCCTGAACGCTACCCATCTCCCTGAACAGTAACCATCTCCCTGAACACTGCCCATCTCCCTGAACACTGCCCATCTCCCTGAACACTGCCCATCTCCCTGAACATTACCCATCTCCCTGAACACTACCCATCTCCCTGAACATTACCCATCTCCCTGAACATTACCCATCTCCCTGAACACTACCTATCTCCCTGAATATTACCCATCTCCCTGAATATTACCCAGCTCCCTGAACATTACCCATCTCCCTGAACATTACCCAGCTCCCTGAACACTATCCATCTCCCTGAACATTACCCATCTCCCTGAACACTATCCATCTCTCTGAACACTCCCATCTCCCTGAACACTACCCATCTCCCTGAACATTACCTATCTCCCTTAACACTATCCATCTCCCTGAACACTCCCATCTCCCTGAACACTACCCATCTCCCTGAATATTACCCATCTCCCTGAATATTAACCATCTCTCTGAACATTACCCAGCTCCCTGAACACTACCCATGTCCCTGAACATTACCCATCTCCCTGAACATTACCCAGCTCCCTGAACGCTACCCATCTCCCTAAACGCTACCCATCTCCCTGAACACTATTCATCTCCCTGAACATTACCCATCTCCCTGAACACTACCCATCTCCCTGAACACTGCCCATCTCCCTGAACATTACCCACCTCCCTGAGCATTACCCATCTCACTGAACATTACCCATCTCCCTGAACAATACCCATCTCCCTGAATATTACCCATTCCCCTGAACACTACCCATCTCCCTGAACACTACCTATCTCCCTGAACACTACCCATTTCCCTGAACATTATCCATCTCCCTGAACATTATCAATCTCCCTGAACACTGCCCATCTCCCTGAACATTACCCAGCTCGCTGAACACTATCTATCTCCCTGAACATTACCCATCTCCCTGAACACTGCCCATCTCCCTGAACATTACCCAGCTCCCTGAACATTACCCATCTCCCTGAACAGTACCCATCTCCCTGAACAGTACCCATCTCCCTGAACATTACGCATCTCCCTGAACACTACCCATCTCCCTGAACATTACCCATCTCCCTGAACACTGCCCATCTCCCTGAACATTACCCAGCTCCCTGAATACTACCCATCTCCCTGAACATTACCCATCTCCCTGAACATTACCCAGCTCCCTGAACATTACCCATGTCCCTGAACACTACCCATCTCCCTGAACAGTACCCATCTCCCTGTACATTACGCATCTCCCTGAACACTAACCATTTCCCTGAAATCTACCCACCTCTCTTGACACTACCCATCTCCCTGAACTCCATTACCCCTCCCAAGTGGCTAGTGTTTATGTGTCAGCCTAGACAGTGAGTGCTGTCAGGACTTTCGGCCATGCGAGACCTCGCAACCTGATCTTATCCTTACCCAATGTTCACACTGCACTTTCCAGCAGGGATCATTGGATAGCAGGCAGGAAGTGCACAAATCTAGACTTATTCCTCCACTCCCATCCAGCCCACCGAGACAGCGGCCAATCCACTGCCACCCTGACTGAGATCTGCTAACTCAACAGGAACCAGGGATTGATACTGGGATCTTTCTGTTCCCACTAGACTGTGCAGTTCTCAACTGATCTGGGTGGAGAGCTCCACAATATACTTTAAACTAAAATAAACATATGATTTGCAGCAGCAGCTTTGAAATTTATGAGTTTTGACATGTTTTACTGGTACCCTCGTTGATGTACGTCATTTAAACAAAGGCTGGGAACTCTTCCAGAATCCGACTTTGAACTTTGCACCACCAGCCCCTCTCATGTTCCTGTCTGTATCTGTAACATAGACATCTTTTCCAGTGCAGTCTCAGCATTTTTCTTTTATTTCTGTATTTAATTTAATTTAACCTTCTTCCCACATCCCCCTGTAGAGGCTGGGTCTCCTCGGAGGTGGTGCAGTTACAATGTCCCTCTGAGAGCTCCTAACTCCTGCCTGTTGTTCACAGCGCCATCTACCTTGGAGCTTCTAAAATCAGGCCTGTTACCTTCCTCCTCTTTGCTGCCACCTCTGGCGGCTATCTGTTTTTTATGATACAGATTTTCCATGGTCATCAATACAGTGAAGGGAATTTGTTCTCCTTCTCCCCCTTCCACCCCCATGCTCTGACTTACACCTTTAGGTGTTAGCCATGGCTCAGTGGTAGCTCTCAGTTCTGAGTCAGAAGAATGTCGGTTCAAGTCCCACTCCAGAGACTAGAGCACAAAATCCAGGCTGACACTCCAGTGCCGTATTAAGGGAATGCTGCACTGTCTTTCAGGTCTGCCCTCTCAGGTGGATGAAAAAGTTCCCGTGGCAGTATTCCAAGAAGAGCAGGGGAGTTCTCTTGAGATGAGGAGAAATTCCTTCAGTCAGAGGGTTGTTAATCTTTGGAATTTTCTACCCAAGGTACAGTGGATGCTCAGTTGTTGAGTATATTCAAACTGAGATCATGAAAGGTGCTATATAAATGCAAGTTGTTTTTCTTTCCCCTCCTTTCCTTCTGCTACCTCTTGCTGGTCCTGCAGTCTATCCTGAAGTGTCATTGAAGGGCAGCACGTAATTAGGGAATGGGAGGGTGAAAGAATAGATCCACGAAGGACCCGAGAGATTACACAGTGGGGGAGAGAAGATGACACCATTGCTGGAGAAGTACCGGCTGTGTTAGGAAACCTGCCAGGGCAGTCCCATGGAGCTGGATGAGAAAGGAGAACCATTGGCGGAGGATGGTATAACAAACTGTACTGAACACTACGCAAAAATTTAAGAAAGATAATGCACCATGGTCGCAGTCACAGAGAATGTCATTCAGGACTTTGGCCAATTTCAGCACTGTGAGAAGGGCAGCGAGTCAAACAGGGTGTTTTGGGAGAGATGATCTTAGAGCTGGGAAGTGACACGCTTAAAAAGGAAAGGAAGGTTGGAGAAGAGACGGTAGTTGGAGAGGATTTTTTTTTCAGGAAGGGGAGATAATGTCAGTTTTGAAGAATGAAGGAACAGTGCCTGGAAACCAGTGAGTGTCAGCTAGCATATAAGGGGAGTTAAATGGTCATTGTAGGTTCAAGTTCCGTTGTGAATTTGAGCACATAATCTGAGCTGACACTTCAGTGCAGTACTGTGGGAGTGCTGCATGTCAGAGGTACTGTCTTTCGGATGAGATGTTAAATAGAGGCCCTGTCAGCCTGCACTTCAAAGATAATCTATTGGTGACAAAATACTTTGGGACATGTGATAACACACTATCAAATGCAAGTTCTTTTCGGACTGTCTGGTAAGGCAGCACCCATTGCCTCCCCATCAATTACATCCCTGCAGTGATACAGAGGCAAGAAGACATGGCAGGCCTCCATGGAAGAGGGCTATTTGACTTTTTTTAAAGTTCAGTAAATATTTTTATGCCTATCTTTTAGTTTCAGTAGAGATGGAACAAAGTCTAGTCCAACTAGACTTCACTTCCCCTGTAAGTGCCATGGTCAAGACGGTGCTTAACTTTTTAATGCTCTTTCTTTCTAGGAGGCGCTGGAGCTGCAGAATAAACAACAATGGTACCAGCAGAACCAGATATCTATGACCAAGGAAGATGAGCAAGCTTACTTGTCCTACTGCTCTGAGGCTATGTTCCGCATCCACATCCTTGAAGTGCGCCTCAACATGTAAAGATTCACATTCCATTTCTAATTGTGGAATCTTTAATGTTTGTTCCCTCCTTCCTCTCCTAACGATGCTAACTTGCTGGGTTAGAGTTGCACTGATACCATCGGCTCTCCAGAATCTCCACCATGTATGTGTATGTCCATCAATGAGGATCAGCAGGCTCGTTGATCACGTTGGGCTCGAGTCTGATTCCTGCCTTTGTGCAAAATCCACGTGTGCACTTTCTAGCTTGAGCTTACTGAACAGTGATCAAAAGTAGAAACCCTGGCTGATTTGTTACTATTTGGCTGGAGGCTCTACCATTGACCTGGCTGAGATCAGCTGACTGACCAGACTAGGGATTGACCCATGTGGCTCAGATACGCACTGGGCCATGCACTTAATAATGGAGTCACTAGGAGGGCTGCTTTCTATTAATAAGTTGGGCAGTGTGAGTACATATCTTATAGTCATATCCATCACCATTCTCTACCGGCAGGTTTAAATAGGGATGTTACCTACATAATTAAAAGTCCTGCTTCCAGTGTGTGTAAGTTACATACACACCATTCAAATGAAAATATCATACTTAAGGCGCCACACCTCTGTAAAGGAAAGATTAATGATTTGGTCACTTAACAGAGAAGTCACAGGGGGCGGATTGCAATGAAAGGGGAGGGCCACTATGCACTCTGCAGGCCCTTTAGGACACGATTGACCAGGCCAGCAACCCGGCATCCATAAAGGAATGCCGGGCTGCACGATGGCGGTCTGGTCGACGCAAGGGCCGCCTTTACCGGGCCGACCCGAGAGTCGGCCGACAAATAAAGACTGCGGCCCGGGGTGCTAAAGGCCTCCCCTTTAAGAGGCACCCCGGTGCCGGATGCTGCCAGCTTCGTGACCTGTGGGGCAATTTCCCCCATGGGGTATTCAGGGGTTGCTGCAGGGCAGTGAGGAGTCGGCACGCATGACGATTACGTTATTGCCAGTTGAGCGCCGGCCCGGGGCGCTAACCATGGCCGGGACAGCCCCCCCATACCTCCGGGGCAATTTCCTGGGAGTCGCTAGTGCCCCCTTCCCTGGGCGAAAATGCCATTGCGCCCTGTTAGCACCCCCTCGGAGGCACTAACGGGGCTATAAAAAGGGGCAATTTCAGCCTTTAATTTCAGTCAATCAAATTTTGACAAATTGTCGGTGATTCAAAAGTAGCTTAATCTAATAGGTTTATATACCAGAGACTAAAAATGAAACAATTCAGGACAAAATGGCATATTATTATTCATAGACTTGGCATAATGCCCATGATTCAGCTATGACCTGCTTGAAACCCCCACCTGATGCTCCCAGAATCTTCCTTTTCCCACCCCACTCAGTGCTTTCAGTCCCCGTCTTTAAATCCTCGGCACTGATAACATAATTTGGTTTGGAAGAATTATATTGCCTGCCTTAGTGTGGGGAGCCAAATTAACAGCTGCAGAGATACCAGACTAGATCAATCCTAGCAGCATTTAGATATAGCAGTGTCTGACAATGTACTGATTCTTTATTTGGGCAACTTTATCTGTCAGTGTCAGGTCACATTTTACAGTGATTTAATTATAAGTACAGTAGTTACCACTCAAAGGGATATTGACTTAGAGTCAAACACCGCCAATTCTAAATTTCTACCACAAAAGTAATGTCAACATTGTTTAGATGGTTACACTCTGAATGCTGTACTGTTAGAGATGCCATTTTTCAGATGAGATGTTAAGATGTCTGTCTGTTCCAATGGGTGTTTAAGATCCTATAACACTTTTTGAAGAAGAGCAGGGTTTCTCCTCGTGTCCCGGCCAATATTCCTCCCGGGACCAATATTACCAAAAATAGCTAAAATAGATTTAAGAAAAAGCAATGGACAACTAAAAAGGTAAGGGACAGCAGAAAACTAAAAGACACAGCATACAAAAATGCAAAAAATAGCACAGATGCTGGCGAATGGGAAAAATACAAAGAACAGCACCAGGTCACAAAACATAGTAAGAGCTACAAAAAGAGAGTATGAAAAGAAAGTTGGAAGGGATATCAAAATCAATACAAAGAATTTTTACAATTTTGTAAGATAAAAAGCGAGTAGTCAGAAGCAATGTTGGCTCCTTAAAAACTGAAAGCGGTGAGACTATCAATGATAACAAGGAAATGATGGACATATTGAATAATTACTTTGTGTCAGTATTTACAGTAGAGGAAATCCCAAGGAGACTAATACTCCTGGCCGGCCTCCCACATTCTGCACTACGTAAACTTGAGGTCATCCAAAACTTAGCAGCCCGTGTACTAACTTGCACCAAGTCACGATCACCCATCACCCTTGTGCTCTCTGACCTACATTGGCTCCCGGTTAAACAACGCCTCAATTGCAAAATTCTCATCCTTGTTTACAAATCACTCCATGGCCTCACTCCTCCCTATCTCTGTAATCTTTTTCAGCCTTAGGACCCCACAAGATGTCTGCACTCCTCAAATTCTGGCCTCGTGAATGCCCCTCATTATAATTGCTCAACCATCGGTGGCCGAGCCTTCAGCTGTTTGGGCCCTAAGCACTGGAACTCTCTCCCTAAACCTCACCGCCTCTCTACTTCGCTTTCCTCCTTTAAGACGCTCCTTAAAACCTACCTCTTTAAACAAGCTTTTGGTCATCTGCCTTAATTTCTTCTTTTGTAGCTCTGTGTCAAATTTATCTGTTTTGTCTTGTAACAATGTTGTGAAGCGCCTTGGGACATTTTACTACATTAAAGGCGCTATATAAATAAAAGTTATTATAATAATAACAATATTGAATCAGGGTCAGGGACTCAATAACATGAACATAAGCAAAATAACAGCAATGAAGAAAATAATGGCACGAAAGAGTTACAAATCCCCAGGGCCAGATGGTTTCCATCCTAGGGGTTTAAAGGAAGTAGGTGAGAACATTGCACATGCCCCAACTATAATCTTCCAAAGTTCTCTTGATTCAGGAACCGCTCCTTTACATTGAAAAATTGCCCATGTCACTCCGCTATTTAAAAATGGTGAAAGGGGGAAACCCGGGAATTATAGACCAGTTAGCCTAACATCTGTTGTCGGGAAATTGCTAGAGTCTATAATTAAGGATAGGGTGACTGAACACCGTGAACATTTTCAGTTGATCAGAGAGAGCCAGCATGGATTTGTGGAAGGTTGGCCATGCCTGATAAATCTGATTGAATTGTTTGAAGCGATGACTAAAGTAGTGGACAGGCGAATGTTTATGGATGTTATTTATATGTACTTCCAGAAAGCATTTGATAAAGTCCCACATAAGAGATTGTTAACTAAGGTAGAAGCCCATGGAATTAAAGACAAATTATTGACTGAGCAGCAGGAGACTGCCTTTTTCACTGATCATACAAATATGATTCAAGTTCTGGAAATATTCATTGTAATCCAGGGCATATCCCACCACAAACTTATCTGGAATTTCAAATCCCACAAAGTCTGGTCTGTATCCTGAACTCCGAGGGCTCCTTTTCAATAACAAGCTTGCTACTTTGACCATTTGGGGCTTGTAATTCTCCTGTTGTGCAAGAAGTTTCTTCATTGTTCTGCCAGTTTCTACAATGTCTTCAACTTTTAAAGTAGGGATAATGGGTAGTTACTCAAATTGGCACGATGTGACTAGTGGTGTCCCACAGGGATCTGTGTTGAGGCCTCAACTATTCACAGTATTTATTAATGAATTAGATGATGGCATAGAAAACCATATATCCAAATTTGCCAATGACACAAAAAAAGGCAGCATTGTAGGCAGTATAGATGAAAGCATAAAATTACAAAGGGATATCGATAGATTAAGTGAATGGGCAAAACTGTGCTGGAGAAATACCACCAACGATGTCTCCGCAAGATCCTACAAATCCCCTGGGAGGACCGACGCGCCAACATTAGCGTCCTCGACCAGGCCAACATCCCCAGCATGGAGCACTGACCACACTTGCTCAGCTCCGCTGGGCAGGCCACATAGTTCGTATGCCAGACACGAAACTCCCAAAGCAAGTGCTCTACTCAGAACTCCTTCAAGGCAAAGGTGGGCAGAGGAAACGTAACAAGGACACCCTCAAAGCCTCCCTCATAAAGTGCAACATCCCCACTGACACCTGGAAGTCCCTGGCCAAAGACCGCCCTAAGTGGAGGAAGTGCATCCTGGAGGGCGCTGAGCACCTTGAGTCTCATCACAGAGAGAACATGCAGAAAACAAGCACAGACAGCGGAAAGAGTTTGCGGCAAACCTGTCTCACCCACCCCTTCCCTCAACGGCTATCTGTCCCACCTGTGACAGGGACTGTGGTTCTCGTATTGGACTGTTCAGCTACCTAAGAACTCATTTTAAGAGTGGAAGCTAGTCTTCCTCGATCCCGAGGGACTGCCTATGATGATGATGGCATCTGCCTCCCTACATAACACTCAGTGACTCCACTTCATTCTTTCAATGTGAAATTCTTTGGGACACTTCTTAGAGACATGGTAGAAATACAACTCTTCCCTTTTTTCACAATTTACTGAATAAACATAGCTGATTCTAAGCCTAATTGAAAGAGTTGGATAGTGCTCTCAGTTATCAGGATCCTTTCTGTTCCTGTTCTGGATGATCTTTTTCTTTGTTTCCTGCATTGTATTTTGTAGGCAAACATTTCATGCTCATTCATTTGAGGGATGTCAGGGCTGGGGAGTGGTGCACTTTCCCACTTTGGCCTCGAATTTAAAATTTGCATCCTTGTAGTCAAATTGCTCCATGGTCTCGCCCCTCCCTTTCTGTAAGCTCTTTCAGATCTACAACATTGAGTGATCTCTGTGCTCCTCCAATCTTGCGCATCCCCAATTTCCATCGCTCCACCATTAGCGGCCATGTTTTCAACGGCCTAGTTCCCAAGTTCAGGAATCCGCTCTGTAAACCTCTCTAGCTCTCCTTCTTTAAGAAGATGCTCCTTAAAACCTATCTGTTTGACCAAGCTTTTAGTCACCTGTCCTAAAATCTCTTAATGTGGCTCGGGGGTGTCAAATTTTGTTTGGTAACACTACTGTGAAGCCCCTTGGAATGTTTTACTGTGTTAAAGCTGCTATATAAATGCAAGTTGTTGTTGTTAGACCTCAATTTCGCACATCAGTCATGCTTATACAAGATTGTCAAGTTAGTGTCAATTTGTGCTGCGTTATGAACTGATTAGTGCTGTGGGCCTGCATCTACTGGGAACTGGGTTGAAACTGCCCAAATATCATTTCATTATAGCCAATGGTGAGAGGAGTCTTCTATCCTATAAATTTGGGCTGGATTTGAAGCTGACTGAGGTGATCTGACAGTATGCTAATCCATTCCCCATGATTTAAGAATTAAATGTCCATTGTTAACTGGTTTCCTTCCACCATCAAGTACTGAGGTTAATACTATAACCCTTGACATGTTCACAGACACAAAGAAACAGCACCAATCAAGTACTTGGCTTTGGAAGACAAGCTCCGCAGGGATGTGCGGTTGGCCAAGAAATTAAAGGGATGCTAAACATAGTGAACTGTCCATTACAGTGGAGACCAGTACCAAGAGAACATGAGTTAATGTGCAGGAATGCTGCTTTTACTATTCCACAAGCACACATTCAAAATCAAAAGAAAAGTTTTCACATGAATAATTTGCATCTACAACAGTTTGATTTAACTATGTGCATTGGCATATTTTATGTAATAAAGTTCTGAAATGCGATCAGCCTGAGTCATCATCATCATAGGCAGTCCCTCGGAATCAGGAAAGACTTGCTTCCACTCTTAACATGAGTTCTTAGGTGACTGAACAGTCCAATACGAGAACCACAGTCTCTGTCACAGGTGGGACAGATAGCCGTTGAGGGAAGGGGTGGGTGGGACTGGTTTGCCGCACGCTCTTTCCACTGCCTGCGCTTGATTTCTGCATGCTTTCGGCGCCGAGACTCGAGGTGCTCAGCGCCCTCCCGAATGCACTTCCTTCACTTAGGGCCGTCTTTGGCCAGGGACTCCCAGGTGTCAGTGGGGATATTGCACTTTATCAGGAAGGTTTTGAGGGTGTCCTTGTAACGTTTCCTCTGCCCACCTTTGGCCCATTTGTCATGAAGGAGTTCCGAGTAGAGCGCTTGCTTTGGGAGTTTCGTGTCTGGCATGCAAACTATATGGCCTGCCGAGCGGAGTTGATCAAGTGTAGTCAGTGCTTCAATGCTGGGGATGTTGGCCTGGTCGAGGACACTAACATTGGTGCGTCTGTCCTCCCAGGAGATTTGTAATGTTCAGGTGAAGGATATCAGGCGATGACTCAAATTTCCCTCATTCAACTGACACATACAAATATGTACTGAGGAGAAACATCACCTTTGAGCACTGTCCCGTCATCAAATTCCCAGCATGGCCATGCACACGTTTATTGTGAAATACACCTCTGGTTCTTTTCCTCCTTGCTGTTGTCCATTAGATTCAGAAATTATTTTATTGCTGTTTATTTGCATTTGGTTCTTCAGAGTTCTGTAAATAGTCTTCCAATAGCCTGTTTTTGAAGTTTTTTTCCACTAGCTTTATCACATATAACTTCCTTCAGCTGATTCTCAATGTTGGCCCACCAGGATCAGTGCTGGGATACAGCTATTTACAATCAATATTAATGACCTAGAAGTTTGCTGACTATACAAAGCCAGGTGGGACAGTAAGCTGTGAGGAGAACATAAAACGTCTGCAAAGGGATATAGATAGACTAAGTGAGGTGGCAGATGAAGTATAATGTAGGTAAATGTGTGGTTATTCACTTTGGTAGGAAGAATAGAAAAGCAGAATATTTTTTAAATCGTGAGAAACTTTTAAATGTTGGTTTTCAGAGAGATTTGGGTGTCCTTGTGCAAGAAACACAGAAAGCTAGCAGACAGGTGCAGCAAGCAATAAGAAAGGCAAATGGCATGTTGTCCTTTATTATAAGGGGGTTGGAGTATAAGAGCAAGGATGTCTTGCTACAATTGTACAGGCCTTTGGCGAGACCACACCTGGAGTACTGTGCACAATTTTGGTCTCCTTATCTAAGGAAGGATATACTTGCCTTGGAGGTGGTGCAATGGAGGTTTATTAGATTGATTCCTGGGATGCGAAGGCTGTCTTATGATGAGAGATTGTGTAGAATGGGTCTATACTCTCTGGAGTTTCGAAGAATGAGAGGTGATCTAATTGAAACATTCAAGATTCTGAAGAGGATTGACAGGGTAGATGCTGAGAGGTTGTTTCCCCTGGCTGGGGTGTCTAGAACTCGGGGGCACAGTCTCAGGATAAGGGGTAGGCCATTTGAGACAGAAATGAGGAGGATTTTTTTCACTCAGTGGATTGTGAGTCTTTGGAATTCTCTGCCTCAGAGAGCAGTGGATACTGAGTCTCTGAATATATTCAAGGCTGAGATAGATAGATTATTGGAGTCTAGGGGAATCAAGGATTATGGAAATCGGGCAGGAAAGTGGAGTTGAGGTCGATGATCAACCATGATCTTATTGAATGGCAGAGCAGGCTTGAGGGGCTGTAGGGCCTTACTCACTCCTGCTCTTATTTCTTATGTTCTTAAACCTACTTCAGTTAATTTAGTTCTAGTTGACTTATCCGTGGCCTCCAACCACTAATCAGCTTCCAATCTGAAATTTGTGTTGAAACTGAGATTTCCCCATTGACCAATATCCACATCACTTGCATACATCATGTTTAGACAGCGCATGACACTTAGAAATAAAAAAAAGCCTGGTATAAAGTCAGGACTGGGGCTTGATGAGACCAAGTTAATCCTTGGCAGAGCATAAAGGCTGCAAGATCCAATTTCATTCAAATGAAAGCAAAATTCAGCTCAGACTAGGTATTGAGAATGTTCCTAGGAAAGACGTCAACAGTTCACACCATTCTGTATGCACTTTGGACCCACCAAGTTTTACGTGTCTCTTTCATCATTAATTACAAGTCTAATCAACCTCAGGGCATGAGAGACACAGACTGACATCCTTTGGCTCAATAGAAAAATTGTTATTGGCTACGCAAGATCAGATAGGTCTTGCTCAACACCTTCCTAGGATGCAGAATACATCATCAAGTGCCTTCAGCAGGACCAAAGGTCCTCATGAATGGCGTCTTCACACTGCCAACTTCACTTATTTTCAAGAAATGCTACCCAGAGGTGGACTTCAAGAGATTTAATGAGGGTACCCTGCTCCATACAAGTCTATTGATTTCTAATATTTACATAGAGCAGTTTCATATCAAAAGGTATCAAATAATACTTTATCCAATGAGTTATTCCCGCAGAACGACTTCTCTTTAAGAACAGTGTGTGTGTTGCCAATGCAGATGTTTAGAAAGAGGCCCATTTAATTTGCTATTTTTCTATTTTCAGTCTACAAATTGGTCAGAGAGCAATAAAACGAACAATTTTCTTTAAAACCCAGATCTGCATTGAGGAGAGATGGTCTGTTGATATGGGTCTCGTTGCTGTAAATAGTGAGAGCTACATGTGATGCAAGTGGGGACTGCCGGCTGATCGTGAGCCATGTATATGCATGACAGAGGATTGGGGGGGGGGTGGGGGGTGGCAGGGGGGAGGGATATTTAGAACAGAGGGACTGATTGGGTTCTGTGGCATCTAAAGCTTTTGTCCTACAAGACGTTTAACTAGAGATATGTAGGACTGAGTGCTTTTGACCACAAGCCTCTGGCACAGTAGAGCGGATTTTTGTGGAGCTGGTCTGCTTGGTATATAGTTTAGAGCTGTTCTGGTCATTCTGCTGTAGGTGCAGAGGCACCAATTAGCAATCAGCATTAGTAAATGTAGAGGGCAGAGAAACCCAAGGCAAAAAGCAAAAAGGGCAACATTACAGCAAAATTCTAAAGGGTGTTAAAAAGACAAGCCTGAAGGCTCTGTGCCTCAATGCGAGGAGTATTCGCAATAAGGTGGATGAATTAACTGCGCAGATTGGCATCACGGAGACATGGCTCCAGGGTGATCAAGGCTGGGAACTCAACATCCAGGGGTATTCAACATTTAGGAAGGATAGATAGAAAGGAAAAGGAGGTGGGGTAGCATTGCTGGTTAAAGAAGAAATTAATGCAATAGTATGGAAGGGCATTAGCTTGGATGATGTGGAATCGGTATGGGTGGAGCTACGGAATACCAAAGGGTAGAAAACGCTAATAGAAACATAGAAACATAGAAAATAGGTGCAGGAGTAGGCCATTCGGCCCTTCGAGCCTGCACCGCCATTCAATGAGTTCATGGCTGAACATGCAACTTCAGTACCCCATTCCTGCTTTCTCGCCATACCCCTTGATTCCCCCTAGTAGTAAGGACTACATCTAACTCCTTTTTGAATATATTTAGTGAATTGGCCTCAACAGCTTTCTGTGGTAAAGAATTCCACAGGTTCACCACTCTCTGGGTGAAGAAGTTTCCTCATCTCGGTCCTAAATGGCTTACCCCTTATCCTGAGACTCTGACCCCTGGTTCTGGACATCACCAACATTGTGAACATTCTTCCTGCATCTAACCTGTCTAAACCCATCAGAATTTTAAACGTTTCTATGAGATCCCCTCTCATTCTTCTGAACTCCAGTGAATACAAGCCCAGTTGATCCAGTCTTTCTTGATATGTCAGTCCCGCCATCCCGGGAATCAGTCTGGTGAACCTTCGCTGCACTCCCTCAATAGCAAGAATGTCCTTCCTCAAGTTAGGAGACCAAAACTGTACACAATACTCCAGGTGTGGCCTCACCAATGCCCTGTACAACTGTAGTAACACCTCCCTGCCTCTGTACTCAAATCCCCTCGCTAATGGGAGTTGTGTACAGACCACCAAACAGTAGTAGTGAGGTTGGAGACAGCATCAACCAAGAAATTAGGGATGCATGCAATAAAGGTACAGCAGTTATCATGGGCGACTTTAATCGACATATTGATTGGGCTAACCAAACTGGTAGCAATGAGGTGGAGGAGGATTTCCTGGAGTGTATTAGGGATCGTTTTCTAGACCAATATATCGAGGAGCCAACTAGAGGGCTGGCCATCCTAGACTGGGTGATGTGTAATGAGAAAGGACTAATTAGCAACCTTGTTGTGCGAGGCCCCTTGGGGAAGAGTGACCATAATATGGTAGAATTCTTTATTAAGATGGAGAGTGGCACAGCTAATTCAGAGGCAAGGGTCCTGAACTTAAGGAAAGGTAACTTCGATGGTATGAGACGTGAATTGACGAGAATAGACTGGCGAGTGATACTTAAAGGGTTAAGAACATAAGAACATAAGAATTAGGAACAGGAGTAGGCCATCTAGCCCCTCGAGCCTGCTCCGCCACCCAACAAGATCACGGCTAATCTGGCCGTGGACTCAGCTCCACTTACCCGCCCGCTCCCCATCACCCTTAATTCCCTTATTGGTTAAAAATCTATCTGTGATTTGAATACATTCAATGAGCTAGCCTCAACTGCTTCCATGGGCAGAGAATTCCACAGATTCACAACCCTCTGGGAGAAGAAATTCCTTCTCAACTCGGTTTTAAATTGGCTCCCCCGTATTTTGAGGCTGTGCCCCCTAGTTCTAGTCTCCCTGACCAGTGGAAACAACCTCTCTGCCTCCATCCTGTCGATCCCCTTCATTATTTTAAATGTTTCTATAAGATCACCCCTCATCCTTCTGAACTCCAACGAGTGAAGACCCAGTCGACTTAATCTATCATTATAAGGTAACCCCCTCATCTCTGGAATCAGCCTAGTGAACCGTCTCTGTACCCCTTCCAAAGCTAGTATATCCTTCCTTCAGTAAGGTGACCAAAACTGCATGCAGTACTCCAGGTGCGGCCTCACCAATACCCTGTACAGTTGCAGCAGGACCTCCCTGCTTTTGTACTCCATCCCTCTCGCAATGAAGGCCAACATTCCATTCGCCTTCCTGATTACCTGCTGCACCTGGGCCAATTGTGGAGCAGTGGAGGCGTGGCCTAAACAGTTGGAGCTGTGAGCAGTGAGAGAAGGAGCTGCTGCTTTTGCTCCTGGCTGGGCCTGTGAATCAGCCCAGGAAGAGAAGGAAGGAAGGAAGGGGCTTCACCACCAACTTTCACCCAGAGGGAGAGGAGGAAAAAGCAGAAAACTTGAACAACTTCACCATTTCTACAAAGAGTTGGAGAGAGGGGGAAAGACCAACAACAACATCCGGTGTGGAAGGAGGGAGACGCTACCATTCTACAGGTGGGTGTATTGGTGCAGTCCCTAAAAGACTTTGCTGTATCAGTGGGGGGAGGAAAGAAGACCAGTCGGGGGCCGGAACATCGCGGGGGGTGTGTGTGTGTGGAAGTGTGTGTGGGGGCCTTGCTTACAACTAGGCCCCACACACCTTTGAAGCACCCCTCCCCCATTGCCTAGCCTGGGATAGCTGGAGCTATCAGGCTGAAGAAACAATTAATCCACCCTAATTAAACATCGTTGGGAGTGTGTGCCTGTGTGGCTCCAGCTGCACCAGGTGAAGACATCTTCTCCCCTCACCCGAAGACCACCCCAAAGACTATTTTTGTTTGCCATCTGGGGATTGCACCCACCCACAGCTGCGAGGGGAGACCTGCCCTCGCAGTTTCCCCCCTTCCCACCCCCCTCTCTCTCTTTCTCTGTTACTCTCTGTCTCTCCCCTCTCTCTCTGAGAGCCCTTTTCCTCCCAAATTGATTGGAAAAATATAAAACAATTAAGACAACTGAGCAGAGGGAACAAGGCCCCTCCCCAATTGTCAACTAGGGGAGAGGTGTGCCTCGTTAAGAGCTCCTCTGCTCAGTCTATTAAACGAGGCCATTTAAAGACCATTAAGGCCTGTGACTTTGGGGTGGGTGTAGCCCTTAAAGGGACCCCATGATGGCGACCCCATCTACGCCGGTGGCAGGGCCAGCTAGGACTTATGCGCAGGCGGCATCCACATCCACGGCACCTCCTGCGCCACCTGCTGCCCTGCCACCATTCAGATTTATAACTACGAAACACGGGGTCAAGAGCTACACTCACCCCACAATGAGCATTGAGGAGTGCGTGCGGGCGATGGCTGGGGTAGTCGGCCCCTCGGCCATTGTCGCAGCCTCCAAGATGTCTGGGAAGGCTGTGTTCTTCCTGGGGTCGGAGCGGGCGGTGTCCCTGGCCATTGAAAAGGGGCTCACGGTGGGCGGGGCGTTCCTGCCGGTGGACCCTCTTGAGGCCACCGCGCAGAGGGTCATTCTATCAAACGTCCCGCCCTTTGTTCCCGCTGAGCTCCTCCTCCCTCACCTACACCAACTGGGGGAGGTAAGGTCGGGGATCAACCCCATACCGCTTGGCCTCAGGGAGAACAGCCTGCACCATGTGTTCTCCTTCCGCCGCCAGCTCTTTGTCCGGCTGGCGCGGGAGGAGACGATGGAGGGCAATTTTAATGTGGTGCACGAGGGGACTGCCTACCGCGTCTTCTGGACGTCGGACGGCGTGCGGTGCCATGCCTGTAGGGAGGTGGGGCACGTTCGCAAGAACTGCCCCGCCTCCAAAGCCGCCAAACCACCGAGGGCGGACAAGGCTGGCGCCGCCGCCACCCCTCCCCCTAGTAGCGTCCGCGTGCCGGGAACTGTGGGTGTGCGGGCATCGTCGGGGGCCTTTGTTTTCACAGCCTCCGGCGGGGGGGAGGGAGAGCGTCCGGCCGGAAAGAAGGCGCAGAAGAAGGCGAAACACCTAGAGGCGGGTCCCCTTAGTGCGCCAGACAAGCTGTTCACCGCGCTCGGCCCAACCTCGTCACTGGCGAGCGCGGGGTGCCCTGAGCCCGTGCCCGAGCCCTTGACTAATACCGCAGAGGGGTTCGGGCGCGGGGAAGATAAGAAAAAGGGGGGAGTGGAGCGGGAGGCCTCGGCAGACATGGGGGTCTCCCTGTCTCCGTGCCCCCCCAGGAAAAATAGGAGGCGCCGCTCCAATGAGGCGGGGGGGGAACAACATCCCTCCGCGGAGGAGTCGGTGCCCGCCGCGTGTCCCGCGTCCCCCACCGGCACCCCCAAACTGCGCCGTAGGCACGAGGAATCTGTCCCCGGGGAGGGTGAGGCAGTCGAGGCTGCCCAGCCGCTGCCTCCCGGGGATGGCGTGAAAGATCTGCCTGTCGTGGGGGGCGTGGGGCCAGCGGAAGAATGCGTAGCCGCCGGGTCGAGCGTCCCGGGGACTGAGACGGGCGGGGCCGAAAAGGCCGAACCTGAGCCCGCCCAGCCAATATCCAACTTCCCCCGGGATTTGCTCGACTCGGCAGAAATACAAAGTATTAACACTTTTAATGAATCTGTATACGCTGGGCTGGGGGGTGGCGGCGGGGAGGGGGAGGAACACCCACCCTCGCCCCCTACTTTGGAGCTGGAGCGCTTGGAGGGCCTGGGGATTTTCTATGGCCGGGTCTCTCCTTGTTCCCCGGTTCCTGGGGCGGAGGAGGAACCCCTTCCGCTGTCGCTTCCCGACCCAGCACCAATTCTAAAAGAGCCCAGTGGGGACTCCTCTGCCGACGATCCTGGGGGTGGGATCGGGGCAGAGCCAGGGCCGGATGGAGCGGCCGGGCCGTTTGCCGTACCTCGTGCGGTCGACGGGCCGGCTGCTAGCGGTGACCTCCCGGAGGAGGACGGGGACTCGGTGGGGGACGAGGGAGAAGATCTCGAGTCCATCGCTAGTGAGGCGGTGGATCTCCTCGTGCCTGCCGCTGAGTCCCCCCTCATTCCCGTAGAGGATCTCTGGGACTTTTTGGTCAAGAGCCAGGGTCGACGCAACTGAGCCCATCTGGCCCGGGAAAGATGGTCCGAGCCGGGGCTGCTCATCGCTTCCGTCCGCGTCGCCGCTAAAACCATGGCCGCGGGCGGGCCCTTATCAAGGGCGCAAGGCCTTGAGCTGCGCCGGCTCAAAAAGTTCCTCGCTGGGCTGCTGAAGGAGTGGAGGTCAACAAAAGACTCTGCTCCCTCCCCCACAATAGGTTAAGGTAGAGGTTGCACTATGCTTTTGTCATGAAGATAACCATAGCCAGCCTCAACATCAACGGCGGCAGAGGGGCACATCGTAGATTTGACAATTTTTCGCTCCTGCGGGAGGGGAAATATGCGGTGTGCTTCCTGCAAGAAACCCACACCGTTCCGGGAGACGAAGCCACGTGGCTCCTGGAATGGCAAGGAGAGGTCCGCATGAGCCACCTCACCGCCACTTCTAGTGGGGTGGCCATCTTGCTGGGCCCGCATTTTCAGCCGGAGATCTTGGGGGTCGAGGAGCCCATGCCAGGCCGCTTGCTGCACGTAACGGTTCGCCTGGGGGACGTGCCGCTCCATCTCGTGAACGTGTACGCCCCTCAGCCCGGCCCGCAGCAGGCGCGCTTCTTCGAAGAAGTGTCCGCTCTTTTTGGCTCCGTCGACATCGGCAACTGCATTGTCCTCGGGGGGGATTTTAACTGCACCCTCGAGGCGAGGGACCGCTCCGGTGCCCCGCAGTGCATGACGGCGATGGAGAAGTTGAGGGACCTGGTTGGGTCCTTCGACTTGGTGGACGTCTGGCGAAATCTCCACCCCGACTCCAGAGCCTTTACTTGGGTGAGGCCTGGAGTAGGATGGTCCAGAGTCGACCGCCTTTACGTGTCTCGGGCATACGTTTCCTCCATGTGGCCGGTGCCATGTTCGGACCACCACCTGCTGTGGGCGGAGCTCGCTTCGCTCCGCGCGAGGACGGGGTCCGCGTACTGGCATTTTAACAACCAGCTGCTAGAGGACGAGTGGTTCCAGGACTCGTTCCGTCGTTTCTGGGCCGACTGGAGAAGGAAGCAGGGGGGCTTCCCCTCCTTGAAGCTATGGTGGGACGTGGGCAAGGCTCACGTCCACGTCTTCTGTCAAGAGTACGCGAGGGGGTCGACCAAGAGGCGGGCGGCCGGAGTCGGGCGCCTAGAAAAAGAGGTGCTCGACCTGGAATCCCGTCTCGGTCAAGTCGTCGAGGACCCGGCCCTGCGGATGGTGTACGAAGCTAAGAAAGCCGCGCTGAAGGACCTTCGCTTTAGGAGAGGGGTGCGCCAGGGATGCCCCATGTCCGGCCAGTTATATGCCATCTGCGTGGAGCCTTTCCTGCGCCTCCTGCGGACGAGGTTGACGGGACTGGCTCTGCAAGGGCCGGGCGTGGGGGTCGTCCTCACGGCTTACGCCGATGACGTGCTCCTCGCGGTAGAGGATCCCGCTGACCTGCGGAGGATGCGTGAGTGCCAGGAGATTTACTCGGCCGCATCCTCCGCCAGAATCAACTGGGAAAAATGTTCCGGACTCCTGGTGGGTCAGTGGCGGGTGGACTCCCTGCCGGAGGAGCTCAGGCCTTTTGCCTGGAGCACGACCCATCTCCTCTATCTGGGAGTCTACCTTAGCCCCGACGAGGAAGCCTGACCGGCGAACTGGCAGGAGCTGGAGGCCAAGGTCGCCGCTCGCCTAGGGCGCTGGACAGGACTGCTCCGAGTGCTGTCCTACAGGGGTCGAGCGCTAGTCATAAACCAGCTGGTGGCTGCAATGTTGTGGTACCGGCTGGTCACTTTGACCCCTCCCCCTGCGTTTGTCGCCAAAATACAGAAGAAGCTGGTGGACTTCTTCTGGAACAACAGGAAGCACTGGGTCTCTGCCGCGGTCTTGAGTCTCCCACTTGAGGAAGGCGGTCAGTCGTTGGTGTGCGTCAGCGCCCAGCTCGCGACTTTCCATCTTCAGACCCTGCAGAGATACCTTTACGTCGAGCCCCCTCCTAGGTGGTGCGCTCTGGCGAGGTATTTCTTCCGCCAGCAGCTCGACCTCAATTACGACACGCAGCTCCTGTTTGTGAACTTGGGGGGTGTCAGGACCGCCCTCCAGGAGCTGCCTGTCTTTTACAGGGAACTCATCAGGGTCTGGAACAAAGTCTCCACCAAGCGCAGCTCTCCGCCGGCTGGAGTGGCGGCCGTCCTGCAGGAACCGCTGCTCGGGAATTCGTACCTCCACGGCCGAGGTTTTATGTGGCGGTCGGAAGAGAGGGCTGTGGCTGGTGAGGTGACCAGGGTCAGGGACCTGCTCGATGGCGGAGGAGCGGGCTGGATGGCGCCAGGCATGCTGGCGCGGCGCCTAAATTCAGCCAACGGATGCCGCGCGGACGAAGCCATCGAGTCGCTAAAAACAGCTTTGGGCCCTGACTCTGTTAGGTGCATCGAGGAGGCTCAAGCACGTGGGGAGATCCCGTCCGAACTGACCCCCGTCCGGACGGAATTCCTCATCGGCGCCAAACCCCGGAACCTCCCTCGGGAGCCGGCGCCTCACAACTTGAGCCGCCTCGAGGAAATCCCCTCCGTGCCTTTCAGTTCCGCGCGGAGGGGTTTCCTGTACGGGCTGCTCCTGCACACTCTCAACTTTGCCATCCTCGCCGGCCGTCCGGACACGCCATGGCGTACCATCTTGCCGTCCGGAGGAGGCGGGGGTCCCCGATGGAGGGCACTCTATGCGGGAGTCCTCCCATTATTCATCGGGGACTTGGCCTGGAGAGTGGTGCACGGAGCAGTGCCATGCAACAAATCTTTAAGCCAGTTCACGGACTCCCAGGCCGCCTGCAATTTCTGCGGTCTGGAAGAGTCCATGTTCCATGTTTTTATGGAATGCACGAGGTTGCAGCCCCTGTTTTATTATTTAAAGGGGCTGCTCCTGAAATTCTGGCTGCACTTCAGTCCCACTCTCCTGATCTTTGGGCACCCTGTGCGGAGGGGAGCGGGTAGGTCCGAGGGCCTGCTCGTAGGACTGCTCCTGGGCACGGCCAAGGGTGCCATCAGCCGGTCCAGGCAGCGGGCGGACGAGGGGGTCGTTCAACCTGACTGCCTGCCTCTCTTCTGCGCGTACATCCGCGCCAGGGTGTCCTTGGAGATGGAGCACGCGGTGTCCACCAGTACGCTCGTGGCCTTCCGCGAGAGGTGGGCACCGGAGGGACTGGAGTGCATCGTCACGCCCGGCAACCAAATTTTAATTTGATTTTATGTTTTAAAGTTTAATTTGTTTTAATTGCCGGTGCTTTTAGTGTCCCCCTCCCCTTTTATAGGGGGCACTGGAGGAAAAAATGTGATTTTAGTGCCCAAAAGAAAAACCCCAAAAGAAGAAAAACACAAAAAAAAACACAAAAAAGAAAAAAAAGGGCCTTGTAAATGTCTGGTGTGTCATCCAGGGCGGGTGGCACGGTTTAATGTTTATGTTTTTTTCAGGTAAACTCCAAAAGAGTTTCATGCACAAGGACCCCCAGGTCCCTCTGCACTGCAGCATGTTGTAATTTCTCCCCATTCAAATAATATTCCCTTTTGCTGTTTTTTTTCCCCAAGGTGGATGACCTCATATTTTCCGACATTGTATTCCATCTGCCAAACCTTAGCCCATTTGCTTAACCTATCTAAATCTCTTTGCAGCCTCTCTGTGTCCTCTACACAACCCACTTTCCCACTAATCTATGTGTCATCTGCAAATTTTGTTACACTACACTCTGTCCCCTCTTCCAGGTCATCTATGCATATTGTAAACAGTTGTGGTCCCAGCACCGATCCCTGTGGCACACCACTAACCACTGATTTCCAACCCGAAAATGACCATTTATCCCGACTCGCTGCTTTCTGTTCGCCAGCCAATTCTCGATCCATGCTAATACATTTCTTCTGACTCCGCGTACCTTTATCTTCTGCAGTAACCTTTGGTGTGACACCTTATCGAATGCCTTTTGGAAATCTAAATACACTACATCCATCGGTACACCTCTATCCACCATGATCATTATATCCTCAAAGAATTCCAGTCAATTAGTTACACATGATTTCCCCTTCATGAATCCATGTTGCGTCTGCTTGATTGCACTATTCCTATCGAGATGTCCCGCTATTTCTTCCTTAATGATAGCTTCAAGCATTTTTCCCACTATAGATGTTAAACTAACCGACCTATAGTTACCTGCCTTTTGTCTGCCCCCTTTTTTAAACAGAGGCGTTACATTAGCTGCTTTCCAATCTGATGGTACCTCCCCAGAGTCCAGAGAATTTTGGTAGATTATAACGAATGCATCTGCTATAACTTCCGCCTGGGATGTATTTCATCAGGACCAGGGGACTTGTCTACCTTGAGTCCCATTAGCCTGTCCAGCACTACCCCCCTAGTGATAGTGATTGTCTCAAGGTCCTCCCTTCCCACATTCCCGTGACCAGCAATTTTTGGCATGGTTTTTGTGTTTTCCACTGTGAAGACCGAAGCAAAATAATTGTTTAAGCTCTCAGCCATTTCCACATTTCCCATTATTAAATCCCCTTTCTCATCTTCGAAGGGACCAACATTTACTTTAGTCACTCTTTTCCGTTTTATATATCGGTAAAAGCTTTTACTATCTGTTTTTATATTTTGCGCAAGTTTACATTCGTAATCTATCTTCCCCTTCTTTATTGCTTTCTTAGTCATTCTTTGCTGTCGTTTAAAATTTTCCCAATCTTCTAGTTTCCCACTAACCTTGGCCACCTTATATGCATTGGTTTTTAATTTGATACTCTCCTTTATTTCCTTGGTTATCCACGGCTGGTTATCCCTTCTCTTACCGCCCTTCTTTTTCACTGGAATATATTTTTGTTGAGCACTATGAAAGAGCTCCTTAAAAGTCCTCCACTGTTCCTCAATCGTGCCACCATTTAGTCTGTGTTCCCAGTCTACTTTAGCCAACTCTGCCCTCATCCCACTGTAGTCCTCTTTGTTTAAGCATAGTACGCTCGTTTGAGACACTACTTCCTCACCCTCAATCTGTAGTACAAATTCAACCATACTGTGATCACTCATTCCGAGAGGATCTTTTACTAGGTGATCGTTTATTATTCCTGTCTCATTACATAGGACCAGATCTAAGATAGCTTGCTCCCTTGTAGGTTCTGTAACATACTGTTCTAAGAAACAATCCCGTATGCATTCTATGAATTCCTCCTCAAGGCTACCCCGTGCGATTTGATTTGACCAATCGATATGCAGGTTAAAATCCCCCATGATTACTGCCGTTCCTTTTTCACATGCTTCCATTATTCCCTTGATTATAGTCTGCCCCACCGTGAAGTTATTATTTGGGGGCCTATAAACTACGCTCACCAGTGACTTTTTCCCCTTACTATCTCTAATCTCCACCCACAATGATTCAACATTTTGTTCATTAGAGCCAATATCGTCTCTCACAACTGCCCTGATATCATCCTTTATTAACAGAGCTACCCCACCTCCTTTCCCTTCTTATCTATCTTTCCGAATTGTCAGATACCCCTGTATGTTTAATTCCTAGTCTTGGCCACCCTGCAACCACGATGATGGATAGGCAATGGCAAACATTTAAAGATCACATGGATGAACTTCAACAATTGTATATCCCTATCTGGAGTAAAAATAAAACGGGGAAGGTGGCTCAACTGTGGCTAACAAGGGAAATTAAGGATAGTGTTAAATCTAAGGAAGAGGCATATAAATTGGCCAGAAAAAAGCAGCAAACCTGAGAAGTGGGAAAATGTTATAATACAGCAGAGGAGGACAAAGGGTTTAATTAGGAGGGGGAAAATAGAATATTAGAGGAAGCTCGCTGGGGACATAAAAACTGACTGCAAAAGCTTCTATAGATATGTGAAGAGAAAAAGATTAGTGAAGACAAACGTAGGTCCCTTCAGTCAGATTCAGGTGAATTTATAATGGGCAACAAAGAAATGGCGGACCAGTTAAACAAATACTTTGGTTCTGTCTTCATGAAGGAAGACACAAATAACCTTCCGGAAATACTAAGGGACCAAGGGTCGAGTGAGAAGGAGGAACTGAAGGAAATCCTTATTAGGCGGGAAATTGATGGGATTGAAGGCCAATAAATCCCTAGGGCCTGATAGTCTACATCCCAGAGTACTTAAGGAAGTAGCCCTAGAAATAGTGGATGCATTGGTGATCATTTTCCAACAGTCTATCGACTCTGAATCGGTTCCTATGGACTGGAGGATAGCTAATGTAACACCACTTATTAAGAAGGGAGGGAGAGAGAAGGCAGGTAATTATAGACCGGTTAGCCTGACATCAGTAGTGGGGAAAATGTTGGAATCAATTATTAAAGATGAAATAGCAGCACATTTGGAAAGCAGTGACGGGATCGGTCCAAGTCAGCATGGATTTATGAAAGGGAAATCCTGCTTGACAAATCTAGAATTTTTTGAGGATGTAACTGGTAGAGTGGACAAAGGAGAACTGGTGGATGTGCTGTATTTGGACTTTCAAAAGGCTTTTGACAAGGTCCCACACAAGAGATTGGTGTGTAAAATTAAAGCACATGGTATTGGGGGTAATGTACTGACGTGGATAGAGAACTGGTTGGTAGACAGGAAGCAGAGAGTCGGGATAAATGGGTCCTTTTCAGAATGGCAGGCAGCGACTTGTGGGGTGCCGCAGGGCTCAGTGCTGGGACCCCAGCTATTTACAATATACATTAATGATTTGGATGAGGGAATTGAGTGTAATATCTCCAAATTTGCAGATGACACGAAACTGGGTGGCAGTGTGAGCTATGAGGAGGATGCTAAAAGGCTGCAGGGTGACTTGGACAGGTTAGGTGAGTGGGCAAACGAGTGGCAGATGCAGTATAATGTGGATAAATGTGAGGTTATCCACTTTGGGGGCAAAAACACAAAGGCAGAATATTTTCTGAATGGTGGCAGATTAGGAAAAGGGGAGGTGCAACGAGACCTGGGTGTCATGGTCCATCATTGAAAGTTGGCATGCAGGTACAGCAGGCGGTGAAGAAGGCAAATGGTTTGTTGGCCTTCATAGCTAGTGGATTTGAGTATAGGAGCAGGGAGGTCATATTGCAGTTGTACAGGGCTTTAGTGAGGCCTCACCTGGAATATTGTGTTTAGTTTTGGTCTCCTAATCTGAGGAAGGACGTTCTTGCTATTGAGGGAGTGCAGCGAAGGTTTACCAGACTGATTCCCAGGATGGCAGGACTGACATGTGAGGAGAGACTGGATCGACTGGGCCTGTATTCACTGGAGTTTAAAGAATGAGAGGGGATCTCATAGAAACATTTAAAATTTGGATGGGACTAGACAGATTAGATGCAGGAAGAATATTCCCAATGTTTGGGAAGTCCAGAACCAGGGGACATAGTCTAAGGATAAGGGGTAAGCCATTTAGGATTGAGATGAGGAGAAACTTCTTTACTCAGAGAGTTGTTAACCTGTGGAATTCCCCACTGCAGAGAGTTGTTGATGCCAGTTCATTGGATATATTCAAGAGGGAGTTAGATATGGCCCTTACGGCTAAAGGGATCAAGGGGTATGGAGAGAAAGCAGGAAAGGGGTACCGAGGTGAATGATCAGCCATGATCTTATTGAATGGTGGTCTAGTCTCGAAGGGCCGAATGGCCTACTCCTGCACCTATTTTCTATGTTTCTATGTGTATTGCTATTCGGCTGAAGAGGATTCAATAGTTATGTGTGTACTTCTGCTAGTTGGGTTTTTATGCTTTCTTTAAATCTAAGGTTATAAATGTACATGTCCCTTTTTAGGCTTGTGGAAGGGTGGGTGTGCGGACGAAAGAAAATTGTGTATTGATTGTGAGGATCCACGAGTTAATGTACAATAGCATCACATTTTCCAAAATGTTTAAAATCAGTAATGAGGAGGGAATAGCAAAGTTTATAACTGACACTTTAATAGTTTCCATTAAAACAAAACTAGCAGTAATTCTAGTCAGCATTCTTTTTTTGTCAGAGGAAAGAAAAAAAGTGATGGTTGTCTTCCAACTCTTTTTGGTGATGGCCGTCTTACAAGTGGAATGTGTTCCACACATCAGGTCTTATGTACAGCCTTGTAAAAAAAAAAGGACACCAAGGAATCCTTCAAACTAAATTACTGATTTCAGCTAGGACTGTACTTGATTTTTGTACTTTTTCCACACAAAGGCTAGTGGAAATTTGGAACTCGCTCGCCAAAAGGCTGTGGATGCTGGGGGACAATTGAAATTTTCAAGACGGAGGTCAGTAGATTTTTATTGGGTAAGGGTATCAAAGGAGAAAGGAGGATAAATGGAGTTGAGGTACAGATCAACTTTGACCTAATTGAACAGCAGAACAGGCTCAAGAGGCTAAATGGCCAACTCCTGTTCCTATGCAACAACAAAGGAAGCCATTTCAAGTTGTAAGTAGCGCAATTCTGGTTAACTCAATGGCTCATATGTAAATAATTGGGTTGTAGAGCTGATCTGGTAGAATCTTACAGAATATAAAAGCAGATTGTAAGAGCATGCACTGGTATGTAAAAAGGAAGAGATTAGCTAAAGTAAACATGGGTCCCTTAGAGGTTGAGATTGGAGAAATTATATGGGGAATAATGAAATGGCAGAGACGTTAAATATTTTTTGTCTATCTTCACAGTAGAAGACACAAATAACATTTCGGAAAGTGTAGGGAAGCAAGGATCTAATGAGAGTGAGGAAGTTAAAATAATTAATATTGGTAACGAAAAAGTACTGGCAAAATTAACGGGACTAAAAACCAACAAATCCTCCAGACCTAGTGGGCTACATCATAGCTTTTAAAAGATGTGGCTGCTGAGATATTGGATGCAGAGAATTCCAGAATTCCCTAGATTCTAGGACAGTCCCCATGGATTGGAAGATAGCAAATGTAATCCCGTTGTTCAAGAAAGGAGAGAGAGAGAGAGAGAGAGAGAGAGAGAAAAAAGCAGGGAACTATAAGTCAGTTAGCCTGACATCAGTAGTAGGGAAACTACTAGAATCTATTATTAAGGACATGGCAACTTGAAAAATCACAATATGATTCGGCAGAGTCAACACCAGTTTTATGAAAGGGGAATCACGTTTGCTAAAGCTATTAAGAGTTTTTTTTTGAGGGTGCAATTAGCTGGGTAGATGAGGGGGAACCACTGGATGAAGTATAGAAGGCATTCAACAAGGTGCTACACGATAGGTTGCTACACAGATTAGGGCTCATTAGTAATATATTAGCATGGATTAAGGATTGATTAATGGACAGAAAACAGAGAGTAGGAATAAACAGTAATACAAAAGCAAAATACTGTGGATGCTGGAATCTGAAATAAAAACAGAAAGTGCTGGAAATCTCAACGGGTCAGGCAGCATCTGTGGAGAGAGAGAGTTAATGTTTCAGGTCGATGACCCTTCGTCAGAACTGGCGAATGTTCGAAATGAACAGATTCTTAAGGAGCACTGAAAGGGGGAGGAGAGGATAGAACAAAAGGGAAGGTCTGTGATAGGGTGGAAGACGGGAGAGATTAGAGACACAAAAGGGAGGATGGGCCAAATTGAGCTGGTAATAGCAGAAGTTAGAAAAAGATTAGTCTAGATAGGATGCAAATGGCAGAATAATTACCAACTGCCATGGGAAACAGAAAAAAAATTACATGACATCGGGGGGTATGGGGTTTAAAAAGAATAAACAGGTCATTACAGGGTATAACTAGTGGAGTTCTGCAAGGATCTGTGCTTGAGCCTCAGTTATTTACAATCTATATCAACGACTTAGATGTGTGTAATATATCCAAGTTTGCTAATGATACACAACTACGTGAGAAAGTAAGCTGAGGGGAGGACGTAAAGATGCTACAAAGGTTAAGTGATTGGGCAAGGTGACGGCAGATAGAGTATAATGTGGACATGTGTGAAATTATCCACTTTGAAGCAAAGAAATTTGCAGCACAGAAGGCCATTCGGCCATTGTGTCTTTGGTAGGAAGAATGGAAAGCAGATGAGTGCAATACAAATGTGGATATGTGAACTGGATATATGAAAATAAAGACAGTGAAGTGAACTGAATATATGAAAATGTATAAGCCATGGAAAAATAACTAAGAGAATGTCAGATTGCAAATATTACAACATCAGCACAATTAGCAGAATTGCAAGGTCTCAGTTACTAGTCACGCCAGTAAAATTGTAACATTTAGAAACAATGCCTGTAAAAACAGCTCATATAGATGTCGGCTCATGAGTGGACAAAGGAAAGGAGGGATCAAAAGGGATAGGCTGAACTAGGATGTCACTCTAATTGTATCTTGTTATCTTGTACCAAAAAAATGTATAACTGTGTGCCTTCACAATGTAAATTTACTTGTCCATAGGAAGTGTGTACGCTCTATCAAGAGAGTATTCCTTCTGTCTGATAAGTCTCGGCCGGTGAGAGAAATTAATAAAGACTGCTTTGTTATAAGCTCCTTTGGTGTTCGCTTCAGTGTATTCACTGAAACAGATTGACGGAAAAGAATCCAGAAATCAACATTTGGTGTCAGAAGTGGGATCTCAATGGACGCCTGCCGAAAACTTGCGAATTAAGAGCCAGACTAGCCTTGGACGAGACGAGGGGAAAGTGGCCACTGGAGTGAGTATGATTTCAATACTGCTCCAGTTTCCCCTGGTTTCAAAAGTCTGAGGAAAGTTTAGCCACTCGCTGGTTCTCAGGTAGTGTCTGAACGAGATCCAGGTCAATCTGGCGAATACCTTCTAAACTTAGAAAATAAGTGTCCAAGTCAGGTGTGATGTCGACCTTGTATATCACTTGGCCCGTCTAGGCACTGATTGGATTTAAACTGCGCGGTGATGTGAAAGGATAGAGAAATCTGGAGACTAGAACAAATTAAGTAAGGCTCATAGGGGATAAGCATCCAAGTCAGGTGTGACGTCGACCTTGTAGATCACTTGGCCCGTCTAGGCACTGATTGGATTCGAATCACGCGGGAACGCGGAAGATAGGGCTAGATAGGGCTAGATAGGGCAACGCAAGGTCGCGCAGCGACGTGAACCGCGGGGTGACGCAAGATGGTGCAGCGACGTGAACCGCGGGGTGACGCAAGATCGCGCAGCGACGTGAACCGCGGGGTGACGCAAGATCGCGCAGCGACGTGAACCGCGGGGTGATGCAAGATCGCGCAGCGACACGAACCGCGGGGTGACGCGAGATCGCGCGGCGACGTGAACCGCGGGCCGACGCAAGATAGCGCGGTGACGTGAACCGCGGGCTGACGCGAGATTGCGCGGTGACGTGAACCGCGGGCCGACGCGAGATAGCGCAGCGACGCGAACCGCGGGGCGACGCGGGAGATAGAGTTAGTTTAAATTGCGCGGCGATGCGAATCGCGGGGTGATGCGGGAGATAGGGTTAGTTTAAATCATGCGGCGACGCGAACCATGGGGCAACGCGGGAGATAGGGTTAGTTTAAATCGCGCGGCGACGCAAACCGCAGATGACGCGGGAGATAAAGTTAGTTTAGATAGGGTTAGTTTAAATCGCACGGCGACGCGGGAGATAGGGTTAGTTTAAATTGCGCGGCGACGTGGGAGATAGGGTTAGTTTAAATCGCGCGGCGACGCGAACCGCGGGGCAATGCGGGAGATAGGGTGAGTTTAAATCGCGCGGCGACACGAACTGTGGGGCGACGCGGGAGATAAGAGTTAGTTTAAATCGCGCGGCGACGTGAACCGCGGGGCGATGCGCGAGATAGAGTTAGTTTAGATAGGGTTAGTTTAAATTGCGTGGCGACGCGAACCGCGGGGCGACGCGGGAGATAGGGTTAGTTTAAATCGCGCGGCGAACCGAACCGCGGGGCGACGTGGGAGATAGGGTTAGTTTAAATTGCGCGGCGACGTGAACCGCGGGGCGAAGCGGAGAAAAAGAAACTGTGCAGCGATGCGGAGGTTAGAAAAATATTAAGCCGCGGGACTGTGTAAAATTAAAATTAAAATTGTACTTCTGCCAGGTGTGGCGTCGATCTTGTATATCACTTGGTCCGCCTAGGCTCTGGATAAGTTAACCAAAACCACCACGGGGCGACGTGGGGACATCTGGACTAATTAGAAACAGTTAAGATATAAGGGGCGACGTGAAAATGGGTAATCAGTTAGATAAAACCACGGATGCGGGTAGTCTGCTACAAAAGTTATGTGAGTAATTCCCTGAAAGAGCTGAACAATTTAGAAAATTATTAGGAGCTCTGAACAAATTATTAGGAGATGACCAATGGCCCCTAGGTAGCACTAGAAGCATGGAGGTAGCAAAAAAGGCACAGGGATTGATTTGGAGAAGGGGGCGAGGGAACAGGGACAAGAATTTAATTGCAACATGGCGACACTATTGTCAAAAATTAAAAGATGCATCACTTCTGTCAAGTTGGCAAGAAAGCGCCACTAAAATAGGGCTTTCATTGACAGAAGGAGGACATGTTAAAACCGTAGACGTCTTAAAAAAAGAATGCATGCACGAAAAACGTACTAAGAGATCCGCTGGGACCTCTGAGAAAGGTATTGACCAACTACATAATCAAATGGCTGGCTTTGCGTTGACCGAGGCTGATGATGAAATTGATGAATGGTCACTGACTCGGCGCCCAACGGCGCCCCCCGCACTCCCTGGCCCCTTGCCCCAGTCCTCTTCTCATCCCCCTCCACCTTACACTCCGGCGGAAAAAAAAATAAATGTAACCCCACACCAACGAAGCAACAAGCCCAAACTGACTCCTCATCCTCTGATAGCGATTCGGATCCCCAGTTCACAGGCAATATAGCTGAGAGGACCAGATCTCACACTTGGAAGGGCAGAACTATATCTCGACATCACAAACAGTCCCGTAAATCTTCTAGTCAAACTACCAGTCCCAGTTGTGAACGGCATAGCAAACACTCCCGCCGATCGAGACACGGAGGTGTCGAGCAGTCAGACAGCTCCGAAACATCTTCCGACCTAGAAATGCCTTCCAAGATCCCAAAGCCCTGACACCAATTCCCAGTCCGACCAATGCCAAACCTTGATGCACAACAAGCTGCAAACCACCCCACCATAGATGTCTATGTGCCCTGGAAACCGAACAAAATTATGGTCCTTATGGCCAGCATACCAGATAGGAAAAAAGAACCTATCAAATTTATAGATCGTCTTCGAACTACTATTTCAGTTTATAATGCAGAATCAAGGGACCTGTGGGCCTTGGTAAAGCAAACCCTGAGCCCAACTGAGCATACCCGATTTCTAACCTAGGACGTGCTACTCTTGATGCATTGGTGGTTGCTCACCCTAACGATGTCCAGGATCGTCTAAACGCTATCTTTAATGTTCTCACCTCGACCCTTCAGAAGCCCATCAGTATGGCCGCAGTATTAGAAACTAAACCCAAACGAGAAGAAACTGCTGATGAATTCATGGAAAGATTTATTGAAATATACGGGAGTCAATCAGGAGATAATGCCTTCAGGGCAGGAGAGGATTCTCCTCAATTCTGTGCTATCCTACTTCAGTGCCTGCCCTATTCAATTGCTCATGCTATTCGGACAAATAATATGAATTGGGCAGATAACAGTAAAGCCCAGATGGAAAGGGCGGTTAAATATTATTGGCAGGAAAAGAAAGGAGAGGGGGGAGGTGCACCCACAACCCGGGTCAAGACTGAATACGTGACTAGAAAGGAAGAGCCGTCTCGGGTGGAAGGACCAAAACCCAACCCAAGGGGATACCAGATGGAACCGCAATATTGTATGCAGGGTTGGGTGGATAAGCAAGGATACGGTTATACTAAACACCCAAACGGCCCGGGCCCTGCTAATTACGGACCGCCCTATTGTCCCCGGCCTGGTATGGGAAGAGCTCGGGGTTGGGTAAGAGGAAATGAATGCTTTAATTGTGGGCAAGAAGGACATTGGAATAGAAATTGTCCCTACCGTCAGCACGAAAAAGGAAGAGGAGGAAGAGGAGGGGGGCAAGGGGGGAGAAGACGAGGATCTTACACTAACTTCTCCCAGAACAACCCCTTTGGCCAATCGTCCCCCAACTATTCATATTGACTACGTAGCTTGATTGTGCAGGGACCCTCCCCGGACGACGAACCGATGATATTGTTAAAAGTTCTGAATGAGTGGCAACCCTTCTTGATAGATACAGGAGCCTTCATGTCTTCTGTACAATCAAAGCTTAAACTCCCTGCCTCCACTGAAACACAGGGACTGTCAGGATTCCTGGGACGAGTCTCTACATTCCCGGTGTCAGAACCAGTTAAAGTGGGTTACCAGGAAGAATCGGTGGAACATTGATTTGTTATCACTACCAATCTGGACTGTAACTTGATGGCTCGAGACCTCCTCTGCAAATTCCAGTTGCATTTGAAGTGTGGAGATGATGGGATTATTGTAAAACAAGAAACTCTTAAACGGCAGTATAATACCACTAGAACCCCTCAGTGGTGGTCTCTGGACCTGCCGCAGGCACCCTATCATGTGACCCTAGCATACGATCCCAGTGGAAAGAATCAGGACCTGCAGAACTTTTATCAGGATCACGAAGGGGAAGTGAAGGAAATTCTATTAAGGGCTAGAGTGACTGGACCGGAAGGGAAGGCAGATTTTGTGGAAATGGATAAGAATCTGTGGAGACAGCCCCCAACGGTGGCACCACATATTACTCGTGAAATATTAGCTCCTCACCACGCTAAAGATTTGGGAGTTATGGTGCACCAGGCTATAGACGAGGCTGACCCTACCAGCCGGGATGTGCAAATTGTAAAACATGGCCGAACAGTCCAATTCCACGGGGACCTCGAGAAGGTCTTAACGACTCTGCAGCATCATACTGGCTCTGACATACCTGACTATGTGGATCCTCATGTGTGGGCAGAGGACCCCTCCCAAGTGGGTTATACTCCCATTGATCCGATTGAGATCTCAGTGCAGGGCAATGTGGACTGGCCCTCTATCCGACAGTACCCACTGAAGTCACAGGCAATACCGAGTATCCACCGACTGATTAAGGGGCTAGTAGAACAGGGGATTTTGGTCCAATGCCAGCCCCCGTGTAATACTCCTATACTGGCAGTCCCTAAGCCAGGCAGAGCAAATGAATACCGTTTAGTTTAAGACCTTCGAGCTATCAATGCTATCGTCCAGCCCCTGCACGCTCTGGTTCCCAACCCAGCACAGATACTGTCAATCTGCCAGTTTCCAGTCCCTAGCACGGCTAGACAAATGCGGCAATGGCTGGGTATGATAAATTACTGTAGATCCTGGATCCCTAATGCTGCCCTGATGACCAAGCAACTCACACTATACACTACCAAGGAAGACAGCGTCCAAGCCTTTAAGGAACTAAAAACAGCCCTGCTGCAAGCTCCGGCTTTGGGCCGGCCCCTCTATGACCGGCCCTTTCAACTGTATTGTACGATCTTGAAAGATTGTGCTACCGCTGTCTTAACTCAGAAACATGGGGATAAGCATAGGCCTGTTGCCTACTACTCTTCTAAAATAGACCCTGTTGCCTTGGGACACCCCGTATGTACTCAAATATTAACTGCCATCTACAATAGCCTTCAATCTGCCGCCAACCTTACCCTCCAGCAGGATATTGTTGTATATACCTCTCACTCCGTAGCTGCCCTCTTGGGTCAACTGCAGACTCAACATCTTACCATGGCCAGGCAAAGTAGATATGAGATCTACCTACTAAATAATCCAAGGCTGACCTTTCGGCACTGTACTGCCATTAATCCGGCCTGTTTCTGACCAAGCCACCCCAAGATGAGGAAGAACCGAGTCATGACTATTTATCTTTAATTCAAGATGCTAACTCGGTCAGGGAGGATTTAGTTGATGTACCAATGGAGGACCCTGACTGTATTATGTATGTTGACGGAAGCTCTTCCATTGGCCCAGAAGGCAGACGAAATTCGGAATACGCCATAGTAGACCAGGAGAATCATGTCCTGGAATCTGCCGCCTTTGAGACCGCCTATTCCGCTCAACAAGCTGAACTATTCACCCTCACCCAAGCCTGTATCTTGGTTAAAAACTTCAAGGTCAATATCTATACTGACTCTGGGTATGCCTTTGGGGTAGCCCATGATTTCAGACAATTATGGAACAATAGGGGATTCCTAACTTCAAATGGGAATGAGATATCCCATAAGCAGCTAGTATCTGACTTGTTGCAAGCCCTCATGCTCCCCAAGCGCATTGCCATTGTTAAATGTACCGCCCACACCATCGGAAAATCCCCGGTTGATATAGGGAACCATTGTGCTGACGAAGAGGCCAAACAGGCCTCTCGTGGACAACAAATGGTAGTGCCCAGAATGATGAGTCAGACTAAAAGTCCTACAAAGGATAAGTTAGCCTCGGAAAAACCAATGCCAACCATCCAAGATGTCATTAAAGTACAGGAGGACGCTCCTGAAAAAGATAAACTGTTGTGGAAAGATTATGGATGTACCTATGACAATGTCTCTAAACTCTGGACCA
The DNA here is from genome assembly GCF_044704955.1 of Pristiophorus japonicus. NCBI lineage: Eukaryota > Metazoa > Chordata > Chondrichthyes > Pristiophoridae > Pristiophorus > Pristiophorus japonicus. The sequence goes on along the minus strand of NC_091980.1, from coordinate 166,219,438 downwards.
CTCCCGCGGAACAGACTTGCATGTCTGATGAGTTGGCCTCATGGGTTATTGAATGTATGCATTTTGCTACTCATTGTGAAGCAAGGGCAACAAGTGATATGCTTTTGGCTACTTGGTGGCACCCTAGACTCCAGGCGTTGGCCCAGAACATCAGTAGTCGTTGCCTTGTTTGCCAACAGCATAATCCAGGGAAGGGTGTCCCCTGTGATTGGGGTAAGACGCCCCTACCAAAAGGTCCCTTTGAGACCTTGCAGTTGGACTACATTGAGTTGCAAAGGGTTCAGTGTTACAAATATGTGTTGGTAATAGTGGATGTGTTCAGCAAATGGATCGAAGCTTACCCTACCCTGGACAATAAGGCTCAAACTGTTGTTAAAGTGTTAATTAGTTGAATGTGCTAATCAAACTCTTAAAACCAAGCTTGCAAAACTGGTAGCATCAACCGGACTCAATTGGCTTAAACTCCTTCCCATAGCCCTATTCCAGATTCGCACTACTCCTACTGGTAAGGCTAGGCTGACCCCCGATAAGGTCATTTATGGTAGATCCCTTAGGACTCCCTGGAATCAGAATGTCCCCTCCGCTGTCCAGTTCCACCACATGACTGAGGAGCTGACCACCTATATTCTTTCCTTGACTCAGGCTCTGCAAATAGCCCACAACCAGGTTCGAGATGCTCACCTCGACCTCCCAGTTTTACCCGAATCATCCCTCGTGGTACCAGGGAAGTATGTCCTGATTAAGAAATGGATTCGAAAGGGATTAGAGCCACGATGGGAGGGGCCTTTTCAGGTGTTACTCACTACCCCCACTGCAGCCAAGGTTGAGGGGAAAAGTGCCTGGGTTCACCTGCACCACTGCAAGCTCACCACTCTCTAACAAACCTATTTTACTGGTTATTCTAATTCCTGTTTCTGTTCCAGATTTCCTCTTCTCCATAGCTGAACAAGGCCATCGACACCCTAATAGACAGCCAGCTACACCGACAGCTACACCACAGTGACCTGAGAAGAGAGACGAGAAAACTGAACTCTATTAATCATCAAAATTGGACTATTTAATTGAATTCTGAGCCGTAAGACGAAACCATGTCTGTTTGCCACAGTCTATATAATAGTATTGATATATGACAGTTTCGGCGCATGGGAAAGGAAACAGAGGCGAAAGCTCCATGTAAACACCTTTTTGTATATGTTTTATGTTTATGCGCAAAATGGGCACTTTTCTAGATGCTGGGTGTGTTCCCATATCCCTATACATTCCAAAGGGGGAATTCCTTTGCGCCCTGGTCCACTGACCCTAACTGAGACTGTCAGATGGATTCAGAGCCAGACTATCACATAAGAAGGGAGGTGAAGAAGTTATTCACACCAGCAAGAGGATCTAGCAGGTCTGATTGGCTGTTAGGTGGATCTTGGAGATCCTATCTAATGCATGGGGCAATTATTCTCATCGTAGTAATAATTACCTGTTGTCTGATTGTTGGTTGCCTTAACCTCTGCTGTAAAGTAATGAGGGCAAGGTTAGCAAACCCTCTTGTGGTCAAGGGCTCCCGGGTTATGATCCAACGAACTAAAGAACTACTCGACAATAACAACAATAAGATTCAGGAAATAGAGTGTGAACGGATGAATGCAATACTCCTAGAACGATCCTAAATGTTATCATGTAATGATAAAAGGGGGGAATGTGGATATGTGAACTGGATATATGAAAATAAAGACAGTGAAGTGAACTGAATATATGAAAATGTATAAGCCATGGAAAAATAACTAAGAGAATGTCAGATTGCAAATATTACAACATCAGCACAATTAGCAGAATTGCAAGGTCTCAGTTACTAGTCACGCCAGTAAAATTGTAACATTTAGAAACAATGCCTGTAAAAACAGCTCATATAGATGTCGGCTCATGAGTGGACAAAGGAAAGGAGGGATCAAAAGGGATAGGCTGAACTAGGATGTCACTCTAATTGTACCTTGTTATCTTGTACCAAAAAAATGTATAACTGTGTGACTTCACAATGTAAACTTACTTGTCCATAGGAAGTGTGTACGCTCTATCAAGAGAGTATTCTTTCTGTCTGATAAGTCTCGACCGGTGAGAGAAATTAATAAAGACTGCTTTGTATAAGCTCCTTTGGTGTTCGCTTCAGTGTATTCACTGAAACAGATTGAAGGAAAAGAATCCAGAAATCAACACAAGAGTAAGGAAGTCTTGCTGAAATTGTATCTGACTTTGGTGAGACTATACCTGGCATTTGATGTACAGTTTTGGTCTCTGTACCTAAGGAAGGATATACTGCCTTAAAAGGGGTGCAACAAAGGTTCACTAGATTCATTCCTGGGATGAGAGGGCTGTCCTATGAGGGGAGATTCTCTGGGCTTTGAAAGAATGAGAAGTGATCTCAGTGAAACATATACAATTCTTAGAGGGCTTTACGAGTAGGTGCTGAGAGGCTTTTTCCCCTGGCTGGAAAGTCTAGAACTAGGGGTCATAGTCTCAGAATAATGGGTCCGACCATTTAGGACTGAGATAAGGAGAAATTTGTTCACTCGGAGGGTTGTGAATCTTTGGAATTCTCTACCTCCCCGAGGGCTGCAGATGTTCAGTCATTGAGTATATCCAAGACGGTCGATAGATTTTTGGGCACTAAGGGAATCAAGGGATAGGGCTGGAAAATGGAGTTGATGTAAAAGTTTAGCCATGATCTTATTGAATAGTGGAGCAGGATCAAGGGGCTTGCTCCTATTTCTTATCGTATGTTGCTGGCAATTAGGAAGACAATGTTCACAGACTAAACGAATTAGAATTGGAAACAAAATGCCAAAGTTAAAATATTCTAACTAGCAACTAAATATGAAATATAATTTAAACAATGTCAAGGTTTTGTTCCTTACTACTGTCATATATCCCCCTCGATGACATAGAAAACCATAACTGTCCAGGGAATCACCACATTGTAGGGGTTTTTCCCTTCTACTGTTGCCTGTGACCGGGCGCAACCTTCAGACTATGGTGATTTAAGTTGCTATCACCAGTGGACCCCTTTTCTGCTTATACCCAATTACAGCTTAGTGATATGTTTGATACCACCAATATGTCTAAGGCTGCTTATACCCAATCACAACCTTGACATTTTGAGGCGTCCTGCACTCCTATCTGGTTCTGACCTCAGAATTTAGGTGGATAATGAGCTTCCCACAATAAAATACTCAGAGATGCAAAAGACAAGAAATGTTCCTGGAAAAGTCAGGCAAGTCCTAGTTATTAAAACCCAGGTGAGCGTTTAAACAAGGTTAAGTTGCTAAAGACAACACAAAATTAATACACACATAATAAAAGTGGTGCGAGCCCCTAAAGTGTGGACCAAGTGAAATACAAGGTCGACGCACTGGCTTGTTGAACCACTTTGAACTCAGGAAAAAAAAAGGTTTATGGGAGGAATGGACACAACGAAATTCTATACAAGTTTAAAATCCTTATACCCACTCTATCACCCAGCCCTTCCTTTACACTAACTAGCCTAAGCTGACAGTTGGGAGAAGACTGCAGGGTGATACGCAGTTTCCTTTGACGGGTATAGTGGGTCCCACCTTAAATCGGATTTGCTCCAGTTATCCTCGGAAGTTGTATGGGCTCGCAGTTGTGTTTCTTTTCGGCCGGGTGAGTTGTCGGTGTGGACTGGGGTGAATATTGCCTCCCCCGGTCACCTCGGTCGTTGGTTGTCCAGTCGGTGGGCCTCGGAGCGCGGTGCTGGTGTGCGGCTTGGTTGCTTCGGGCAAGGTTGGGCCCCCTTTTTTCCTCTTCCTTGGTTTTCGGTCGCTGGGTCAGCACACAGATGGAGTCTAGGTCCGCTGGTGGCAGTTGTCTTTAGCCGCTCCGAAGTTCTTTAGCCTGGGTCGTTCTTTTGCGAGGCCGAGTCCCTCTCTCTTCCTTCGAGGTGTCGTCAGGTCCCCTTGTCTGTGTTCTTCAAGTGCTGCCAGCTCTCACTTTTATACCCGGTTCGGTTTCCGGCCCTTTTCACGCCCCAACTGAATCAGTGTCTCATTGTTTGAGTCGAGGTGGGGATGAGGTGTTAAGGTTAAGCAGTGTTTCTTGTGCACCTTGGTGCCCGATAGTCTGGCTGGCTATTGTGTCAGGGTTGGGATGCACTGAGGCGTTGGCCTATCCTATTGTCTTTATGTACATGGGTGATGGGCCATTCTCCTTGATTAGATCCAGGTAAGCTGTCCTTTACAAAATGGGCCAAGTATTCCCTATTGGTCGAGGATTTCCCTGCTTCTGGCCCGGCTCGATTCACTGATTGGCCGGCCCAGGATGCACTTTCCCGGGATTGGTTGGCTTCTCAGCCTGCCTGTGGCCCCCGAATTCAACATAGTGTCTGGCCACAGACATATTTCCCAGCCTGCCTTTCTTCCTGGGGCTTGCCTTGGCCAAAGTTCGATTAAAAGGGTGTATGGAATGGTCCCATGCTGTTTCCTTGTTACCTGGTGCCTTTTTTTTTGCGTAGCACTGGATTTTCGACCCACACAACATTGCTTTCAACAGGCTTGTGAAATTTTATTTCCATTTTTAAATTGTAGCCAACTTCCATGCATCTGTATGAATCAGTTAATCTTTATTACCACTTAAGGCAAATTGTGTAATACACCCTCCTCCAAATCATATAGGGAATAGTGATTAAAAGGCACACAATCTACCAAGGTAATCTCAGTTCCAAATGGTCAAATTTTCCAGCCACATAAATGATACCTTGGTTTTATATTGGGCCCCTAAGGAGAGTAGCAGAGTTTGAATAACCTCCTCTACAAGAAGCAGAATTTAGATCACAGGAAGCTTTAATTATTTCAGTCACAAAACGTGCTGCAGCAGTCAGATTCACTAACATGCAAAAAACACAAGTGCAGATTAGAGAAATAGATAATTGCTGCATGAAACATGAGAACCAATTACTTCAAACTCTAGTTTGTACAACACACCTTCCAGTCTGTTTTTTAATGACTAAACGTCCTGGCACACAACTGCATTCTTTTTCTATTTGGAATGAAAAATCACATACAGGTAGTACCTCTCCAGTCCGGGACGGTCTAATCCAAAAACAACCATGGTTCTGCATTAGTTGGGCCTGAGGGAGAGGAGGGTTTATTTTAAAAAAGGTTTTATCAACTAGTGGTTGGAATGGCTGTCAGTCAGCCATTGTGTTCGGCGATCGGCTGGAATGGCTGTCAGTCTAAAAAGAAAGAGTTTTCTGCAATTTGCGAGGAGGTTAAAATGCCACCTAGAGATTTCCATTTGGAGTGCTTTTAGATGACTGCTAAAGTGTGAATAAATTATTTATAACAACATACACTTTTTACTGATGTTGTATTAACCAGCCTTTATCTTCTAACTCATGGTGACACTATTGGATGCCAGATATAGTGGCTGTACTGGTCTCCCGTGGTTTGGATAATTCTCTGTTCCGGCACCGGTCAAATCTCGAGGGTGCCGGACCAGAGAGGTCCAACGGTACCAGTCAGTTTTTTTAAATGTTAAGATTTTCCAGCTGCCCTGCACCTTGCAGGCTCCAGCACCAAGGATTCCATTTTTTTTTTATTAAAAAAAACACACAGCCTTATCAACTTGCTCTACTACCTTCAAAGGCTTGTGTATGTGCGTATCTGGGTCTCTCTGTTCCTGCACCCTCATTAAAATTGTACCATTCAGTTTATCTGTTTTCTTTGTCCCAAGAGTTCAAAAAGGGCTATAACAACACAATGACAATTGGATTGGTGCACCAGTTTTTAGGGTGTGGTGGTCCTTGCTGGCTTGTGATGAGGTACATTTGCATACATTTCTGGAGAGCTGTTTACATGCAAATTAAATTGGGAGGACTCCCAAAATCAGATTGGGGATAGTTTCTAAAAAAAAAAGCCCCATTTACCCTTCATATCCTGTGGGTATTCGATAGCTTAATAAAATCATGAGATATATTTGATTTACTCCGTTCCACTTTAACTGCAAGTGTATCATAGGCACAGTTGCTCCAGATTAGCAGTTTGAAACAGCAATGAGAGAAAGCTCCAGAGCGGGAATGGAGATTACCCAGCAAACTGAACATTACTGAGGCTATCAGGTCCAGTTTTACTGTGGGTTTTAATGCAAGGTGAGGTGGTTGTAGATTTGTTGTATCATTTTCTATTTTCCATTATCAAACAATGGCTACAAATTTATTGGAATGCTTATTCTTCCCACTTTTAAATCAGGTGAGGGCATATGATATACAAGGCAAGCTGAAAGCATTAAAAAGTCTCTATTTTGATCCTGGAGTTCATTAGTTATCCAGATTGGGTGTGTGAAAAAGCATGATATGCACAAGAAAGTTATTGGAGGTAAAAGCCCACTTGCACTTGTACCACACCCAAGAGGACAGACCTCGACCAGGGCTACTAGTGATAGGGCTTTCAGGAAAGTGCAAGTAGGTGATGCAGATGAGTTTGGTAGATAAACCAAACATATGGGCAACTTACCCAGCCCAAATTTCCAACATTAACTGGTTGGGCCAAATGACCTGTTTCTGTACGGTATATTCTAGGTAAGAATTCCTAATGTTCCCCTCTGCAGCAGTGCATACCATGCTACCTCATCAAGGGCTGAAATCAACATTGGCATGTTGGTAACTATTATGCACATCTTCCATCAGACAATGTGCAACAGCATTTTGAGTCAAAGCTCAGTTGCTTAAATGGATTCAGTTTCAATAGAAAGCATTTCTGTCCAAAATATACTTGTAGGTCAATAGTACACAAAACAGAATCATGAAACATCCATTTTATTTAACCCAGGTGGTAGACTTTCATAACTTGTTTGGTGAGTAACAGGACCTTCATTACATTTACACTAAGCAGGCCACAATTTCCACCTTTCCTTTTGTGCAGCTTCTTTAAACATTTACATATATATACAGTTTATTAAAATGATCCATTTTTGTCCTGAGGTTCAGAGCACCCAAAGTCCTGATCTAAAAGTTGTTTGGATTGATTTAAAGATGCTCTCCATTCATCTAGCTCCTTCTGGAACAAGTCTGTCTCTTCTACAATTTTAATACTCTCTTCCTTTGCATTCTGCAACTTCAGCCTCATCTCCTATTCACAGGAATAAAAGAAACAGTGTAAATGTTCTGAATTCTACACTTGAGTAAGTCAACATAAACGTAAGTGTAACCATGAAAATTTCTGAATTTACGTTATTTTTAAAAAGATATTCCTGGGTGCCCTGATGCTTCAGCCAGTTTACCAAGTGCACATGTACCAGCAAAGTCTCACGCTGAGTTCACCTTCAAACAGTAGATTGGCATTCGATTTACGAGGTGGGGTGGTTAGACAAATCCTCAACTGCCCTTTCTCCCGTTTATGTTATCCAGTGAGCCATGATGACAGTCCACATGTCGAAATCAGAGGGACAGGACTGAGTTCAGCTGATATTTGCTGCAGTCAAAATGCCTATTCACTGCCAAGGCTTACTCCTACATAATGGCCAATTTGGCCAGGAGCTGGAGGAAGACATGCAGCACTAAACACTTTCAGGAAAGCGAGGAAGGGGAGAAAATAGCTCAAAAATTGTTTTGGTAAACATATACATTGGCTGTGGAAAAAGGAACTACATTATAAAATTGTATTAGGAGTAAAGTGTAACAGCATAATTTTTTTTTTAAATATAAAAAGGTAGTGTTTTTTGGCTTGTGGAACCAAAGCAAAAGAGTAACAGTTTTCAACATTACATAATATTTACTAGGAAGATGGGGCTCAATTTTGGCCATGACTTGCAACAATTTTTTTGGAGTAAGTTGTTTTTTCTGGCCAAAGTTTAAAAAATGCCATTTTCCCCAAAAAATTTGCTCCAGAGTAAATCAGTTAGGTACGATATTTTTTAGTTCAGTTTTTTTCCCCCCCCAAAAGGGGGCGTTCCCAGACACTTACGCCAGTTTTGGCCATTTATGCCACTTTGGCTAGCAAAAACTTACTCCAAATCCACTTAGGTCAGCTTATGTGGCCAGCTCTGAAAAACATTGCGGGCAGTTAAGAATTTGGCGCAGGCTAGTACATTTAAAGCACCAACACTTACAAAGCACAAAAATAAACATTCAATAATAAAAAATACAAGGAAGCTAAGGACCTGCACAAAGACTTACAAAGCACTAAACAAACTACAAAAAGTAATAAGCAATCAATAACAAATAAAAAATAGAAGTCCTACCTTTATGCCAGAATCAAGTTTAAAAAAAAAGTCTCCCCCTCTCCCCCCAATCAAAACTCTCAAGCACAACCATCAATAAATAAAAAATAAAACTGAAGTCCTACCTCGGCCTGGGAAGTCAGCGGGCCGGTCGGCCGGTGCGGGAGGCCACTCGGCCGGGGGATAGGGTGTGGCGAAGATCGGGGCATCCCTTCGACCAGGGATAGGGGCTGCGAGCATCAGGACCTGCTCACAGCCCGCAGGGAGGGCAGGAGCATGCCCGCAGTGGTTTCTGCGCTGGTCTGTTGCTCTGCCCCCCACTTCACAAGCTACGCCACGCTGGGACACCGGAGAGTCAGCAGAGCGGGCAGGATGGGGCCCCTTTTTTTCGCCGCTGTTTCCAGCGCGCAAAGTCGCCGCATTTAAGGTAAGTGCGCCGAAAAAAGGGGTTGGGGAAAATTGGGCACATTAAAAACAAGTTATTGAAATATACAGGTGCAGACCTAGATGAAAATGTTTGTAACACTTTTGCCAATTTTGATTCAATTACACAGTAAACTGGCAGAATCCTTTACAATGCACAGAATTACCACCATAAAGATTCCACTCAGTCTTGTTATTTTCTCACATTACATGCAAGAATTTTGAAGGAACAAAATAGCTGTTGCAGCACAGACAACCCAAATTTGATTCAAGTCATGCAGTGTTACAGGAAATAAAGACAATTAGTTGTGATCGGCCACCCGAGATCTTTATGCAGGAATGAAAAATGTTAGCCCGAATTACAAATTGAATGACTAGTTGATGTTCGGTAAAGATGAATCGGATGAAGACTTCACCGAAGGTCCCAATGTAAATGACCGCTCTCAGGTTTGTCCCAGCCCCAGCAGCTTTAACATTGATCTTCACCAGAAACAGCTGAGGAACAAGTGCTATATCTTCAATGCCATTACATACAGCAGTGCAAACCAATTCCTTTTTGCATCTCTGCAAACTGTTTCTCACTCAGTACCTGCTGTTCATCTGAATTTCCACATTATAAATGGTACAAAGAAGGATCTCTACTATCTCAGTCCGGTGTCATTGCTGACACAGACCTTGAACACCTGCTCCCGTGCCTCGTCCTTTGCAGCACTGATACCTGGCCAAGGGCGCCATTAACCAGTCCAGACAGCGGGTGGTCGAGGGGGTTGTGCAGCCCAACTGCTTGCCTCTCTTCCGCGGTTAAGTTTGCGCTGGGGTGTCCCTGGAGATGGAACACGCGTGTCCACCAGTACACCTTCTGCGAGAGGTATGCACTGGAGGGACTGGAGTGCATCATCACCCCCAGCAACCAAATTTTTATTTCATTTAAGTTTTTGTTAAAGTTTAAATTGTTAATTTGTGGGTTCTAGTGCCCTTGCCGAATGGGGGCATTTGATTTTACATTTCTACTAAGATAGTTGCAGCACTGATACACCGGACTGAGATAGTAGAGATCCTTCTTTGTACCATTTATAATGTGGAAATTCAGATGAACAGCAGGTACTGAGTGAGAAATAGTTTGCAGAGATGCAAAAGGAAAGCAGTAATCTTGTTGAAAACACTTTCCACACATGTATTCACTCGTTCATGCACCCCCGCCTCTGCTTAAGTAACTAAATGCACCTTTCTGCGGCTACAGATTATAAGACCTCGCTAATTAGAAAGCCCTTTAAATGAACTGATTGGCCAGTTCAGGTTTCCCCACAATACTAGCTTAATTGCATATGTATCAGGATTTTCTTTTCGGTGTGTAGCAGATAATATAGTACAGGTACATGTTATTTTCAGCATGTTCCTGGTTAGGTGCTGGGCAGATATGAATATTACAAATTTGCTAACGCAATGTGAAGGATAACCTTTTTCTGCAGAAACTCTGCAACGTAGTCTTACAGTACCTAGCAACAGATTCTTACCTGGAACGTCTCTCTCTTCTCTACTGTGTACTTTCTCCATTTTTCTAGTTCTGTCTGGAGATTCTCCACATGTACCTAAAGCAGACAAATTACAGACCAATACTTCATTTTGCGACTCAATAGTACAAATTAATATAAAAGGATGGATATGGGGGAATTTCACCCTCTCGCTTCTCGGTCAGTGTTGTGGAGAGTTAAGCTGCAACATAATCATAGGCAATCCTCGAAATTGAGGAAGACTTGTTTCTATTCTAAAAGTGAGTTCTCAGGTGACTGTACAGTCCAATATGGGAATTACAGTCTCTGTCACAGGTGGGACAGACAGTGGTTGAAGGAAGGGATGGGTGGGCAGTCTGGTTTGCCGCACACTCTTTCCGCTGCCTGCGCTTGATTTCTGCATGCTCTCAGCGACAAGACTCGAGGTGCTCAATGGCCTCCCAGATGCTCTTCCTTCACTTAGGGCGGTCTTGAGCCAGGGATTCCCGGGCCAGGGATGATGTGGCCCGTCCAACAGAGCTGGTCGAGTGTGGTCAGTGCTTCGATGCTAGGGATGTTGGCGCATCTATCCTCCTAGTGGATTTGCAGAATCTTGCAGAGGTAGCGTTGGTGGTACATCTCCAGTGCTTTGAGGTGTCTACTGTATATGGTCTACATCTCAGCCACATAGGAGAGCAGATATCACTACTGCCCTGTAGACCATAAACTTGGTGCCAGATTTGAGATGCTGGACTTCAAACACTCTTCCTCAGGCGACCGAAGGCTGCGCTGGCACACTGGAGGCTGTGTTGGACCTAGTCATCGATGTTTGCTCTTGCTGATCATCGGCTCCCGAGGTTTGGAAAATGGTTTATGTTGTCCAAGGCCGTGCCGTGGATCTTGATGACTGGGGGGGCAGTCCTGTGTGGTGGAGTCAAGTTGGTGGAGGATCTTTGTCTTACAGATGTTTAGTGTAAGGCCTGTGCTTTCGCAAGCCTCGGTGAAGATGTTGACGATGGCTTGGAGTTCAGCCTCTGACTATGCACAGACGCAAGCATCGTCCGCATACTGTAGTTCGATGACAGAGGATGGAACGACCTTAAATCTAGCCTGGAGGCGACAAAAGTTGAATAGGTTCCCATTGGTTCTGTAGTTTAGTTCCACTCGAACGTCCTCCTCCGTTTTGGCTACCCCCAAAAGTTTGTCACCATGCTCCACCTGCTCCACGACGAGATGCAAGCTATGATCCTGACCAAAGGATCCACCACAGACCCAATCCACGTTCGGACCAGGGTCAAGCACGGCTGCAACTTCGCGACAACGCTCTTCTTGATCTTCCTTGTTGCAATGTTCTATCTCACTCTCAACAAGTTCCCCGCTGGAGTGGAACTAAACTATAGCTGCAACAACAGATATGACCACGACGTGCTTTAAGGAAGAAAAAGATTCACCAAGAGAGAAAAAAAAAATCACAAAGCAATCCAATTTTGGAGCAGAAAGTGTTTTTCTTATCACTTAATGCCTAATAACTTACACACTGTTTCTGAGTGAAACAGAAGCTGGACATTGGTTCAGATGTGTAGCTCTCCTTATTACAACAGGGTGTGTTCACTGAAGTTGTAGGGAATCATTTGGAATAGATTTCTACCTTTAAACAGAGAGATGGTCTGGTAATAAAGTCTGTGTGGCACTCGTGACAATTATATTATGTTCCCAGACTTACTAGTATTTATTTCCCCACATTCTCCTTCCTTCCCAGATCCCTTCCTGGGATACAGTTCCATAAGTCGCAAGTTGCCCTCATAAATTGCATTCAAATGAACAAAGAGCATTGGCAAACTCTGCAACTGCGAAGGAGATTTGATAAAGAGGTCATGAAGGGTTTAGATAGAGTAAATAAAGAGAAACTGTTTCCACAAACTAAAACTTAACAAAAAAAAATGTATCTTACCATTGTGTCCCTTCGACATACATTCTTCTGCTCATGGTCTTCAATTATTTTATTAGCTGAAACTGAGAAACAAGAATAAGCAAAGATGGGAACAGATGTAAGGCACATTCTGAATGCAGTTAATAATTATTCTACAGAAATTTGGCTATGTACATGCTCCAGTTCAAGAAAAAAATTAATTCAGGACAGTGTAAGCAGCAGTCTCTCTCTGGAGGGGACTGAGGCAATTACAGCCATCAGTTGAATGTGTGGTTGTGGAGATTTCCTGTCAATCCTGTTCTATCTGAAGGTGCATGCACAGAAGGGTAATAACGCTGTGCTTAAATGACCATCAAAACTAGATCTATATGATACAAATCCACTCGGGCTACATTCAGAAAAATGAAGCAGACTTGAGATTTACTCCTGACCCTTATAATTTTGTGATACTCCAGCACTAGGGCAAGATGACCTAATTTCCAACCGATTAAACTATGAACCACTTCCAAAGAACAGTTTGTCAGAGGACGAGACAAGCCAATTTAAACTGGGACCCTGGTCTTAATTTTACCTCTATTTGGTTATCCTGTACTGTAATCCTACACGACTGGGTAACCAAAGACCAGTAAATCATTTAATTAAAGAGAACCACAAATGCTTGTAAAACCAGATGTTTTAAGACAAAACTGGAGATTTTGAACACTCGCTTGTAGTTCATGCTGAGCAGTTTAAGTTAGGGCTGTGCAATACTTTTGGTAGAAATGGTACACGAGCACAAGTATTGAAATCACATCATCGTGATTGTGCAGCGTGACAGCATATGCATGTGTATATCATGAAAATCAATTCACGGTACATGCTGGCTTTTGTCAGGCCGAAACAAAGTGGTAAACAGTTTGTGTGCACTCATTTCGTCATGAATTGTAGCTCTTTCGTAGTGGCGATCACAGATCTGGCTCATCTTACCAGGATCGATCAAGTTGTTCTCCAGAATGACCATGCAGTTCTGTACCCTCTTGCTCAGCTCTTCCTTCTCAGATTGCAAGCTCTCAGTCTTGACCATAAACTCGTTTGTCTTATCCTGTTAATGACAAGTGGAAGGATAGTTAAATAGCAATAATACAGCAGGGGAATAACAGATACAGGCAATAGGGGAGTTGGCACTCTGGTCACATTTTTTACGAATCTAAAACTGAACTATTTACTACAGTAAAAAAAGCAAAATATCGCAGAGACTGGAAATCTGAAATAAAAATAGAAAATGCTGGAAATACTCAGATCAGTCAGCATCTGTAAATAGAGAAACAGAATTAAAGTTGTCAGGTCGCTAAGCTTTCATCAGAACTGGAAAAAAGTTTGATATGTAACATGTTTTAAGCAAGTAGAGAGGCAGGGAGGGGAGGAAAAGGTCTGTGATAGAGTGGAAGGCAGGGGCTGCTGAGTATTTCTAGCATTGTCTGTTTTTATTTACTACAGCATCTTAATAAAAGAAGTTTCCATTTTGAACCATGGGAAGGAGTTTCCTCAAGTAAGCACCATTATGTTCTTGAATGGGTCGTCACTTCCCGAATCTGCTCATCTTTCTTGAAACTCCATGTTTAAAACTATCTAAATCAGGTTTCTGTCCCCGTGACAGCATTGAAATGGCCCTAATGAGTCACAAATTACATCATGTGTGATTTGGTGCACTGCCCCCTGCTCATCCCCTTGACCTCTCTGCAGGCGTTGACATGGTCGACTGCACTATTTTTGGTTCCAGCCACAAACTCCATACCCTTGCTACTTATTTTATCCACCTCCCTGGTCCTGGCTTTGGGTTGATCCCGACAGTTTGCAACCTTGGCATCCTATATGGCACCAAGCCAAACTTCTGACCCTATATCCTTTCAATCACAAAGACTGCCTACTTCTCTCCCTGCTGAAACCCTCTACCATGCCGAAACCCTCTACCATGCCTTGGTCACCTTCCGACTGGACTGTTCCAATGCTCTCTTGGCCAGTCATCCATCTGTAAATTTCAGCACATCCAAAACTCTGCTGCCAATATTCTATCACACCAAGTCCCGCTCATCCATCACCCCCATCCTCACTGGCCTACATTGGCTCCTGGTTCCCCAATACCTCCAATTAAAGTTCTCACTCTCATATGTAAATCATTTCATGGACTTGTTACTCCCTATCTTTAGCCTCCTCTGGCCTTACAACCCCTCCCCCCTAGAACTTTCTATGCCATCAATTCTGCACATCCTCCCTCCCTTGGAGGGTAGATATCAAGCTTGAAGGCCGAGGGTGCCAATTAATCAAACTGCTCTGTCCCGAATAATGTGGAGCTTCTTGAATGACATTATGGCTGCACTCATCCAGCAGAGTGTGGAGAATTTAATCACATTCCAGATTCAAGTCTAGAATAAGGTGGGAAGGCTTTGAAGGGATCAGGAGGTGAGCCACTCATCGCAGAGTATCCAGAATCTACCATTCTGTTGTAGCTGTGGCTGGTCCAGTTAAACTTCTAGTCAGTGGTAACCCTTCAAATGTTGGCGGTGGGGAGACTTTGCGATGGTGGTGCGTGCCATTAAAGATCCAGGAAAGATGGCTGGGCTTTCTCTTGTTTGAAATGGACATTATTTAGCACAAATGTTACCTGCCACATGTCAGCTCAAGACTGGATGCAACCCAGATCCTGCCAGCATTGGATACCAAAAGACTTTCCTTTAAATGAATGGTGATATGCCAGGGCGCTAGGATATGTTGTCTCCTCACAGTACTTGGCTTCAGAACAACACTGAATGAGGTCATCCACCTATTTTGGCTAGGGCTAGATTGAAGCATGGTGGTTGCTAGGATAGTGGGAAGACGACAGGGAAAATAATTTTATGTTTAAAAAAAAAGGGTGGGAGGCATATTTTCCCCAAAAAGTGATGTCCCTGAAATTCAGTTAAGTGGATTTAAGGGATTTTGAAAGGTCAGGATATAACAAAAAAAAAGAGAGGGGGCATGGTTAATTACAGAGGATTTATTTGTAATTAGAGAAAGAGAATATTGCGTCAAGATTGGGTTAGTAGCACTCTTGCCAGAGTCAGAAGGTTGTTGGTTCAAGTCCCAGTCCGGGATTTAAGCAGATCATTTAGGCTGACACTATACTGAGGGAGTACTCCATCAGAGATGCCAACTTTTCAATGAGACGTTAGAGAGAGCTCGGTCTATCCATTTATTATGCATAAATTGGCTGCCGCATTTGCCAATATAACAGTGACTGCACTTCAAAAGTAGTTCATCGGCTGTGAAATGCCATGGGCATGAAAGGCACTACATAAATGCACTACATAAGTCCTTTCTTTTTATTGGACAGTAGAGAACAGCTATAACAATCTGGGTGCTGCTGGACCAAGTAGTTTGGTGCCAAATTCATGATTAGTGCATATTATAGCCCTCCATTACAAGAGGACGTTTATGAACAGATTAAGAGTGTTTATATTACTGAGCCATTTAGTGGTCTGATGGGGCCAACTCATTTTACAGGGAGGCAAGGCAGAAAAGGTGTTGATTACTTTCTTACTTTGCATGTTGGAGAAAATAATCTACTTAGCAGTGACCATGGGATCTCTAAGTGGGGGGAATATTTGGGCAACAGTGATCTTTGAATATTAGATTTCAGTTGTTAGGAAAATTACTGCTGCAGATAATTTAATGTTTGTACTGAATTTCAAGAAGGCTAAATTCTTATGAGGGAGGATTTGGAGTAGGTTGATTAGTGGCTACTACTTGATGACAATAGAGGATAAAAATGGACTCTATATTCATGGACAGGGAAACCATGAATGTTCCTCATACAAGGGAGAGTATATGATAAAGTGAAACCCAAAAGACTAAAGAGAGAACAATTTGTAGGCACATTATACCTGATTAACAAAAAAACATTTCAAAGAGAAGAGCCGTCAAGAGAATTGGGTCAGGATATGGTTAACTAAATCCACTGTTTAAAAAGCCCAAAAGAGCAGTAGAGAAGGGGATTGCAGCTAGATGTGGTGGTGATAATAAAAGTATTTTTCAGTTATGTCAGATGATGATTAAGGACCACATAGGTTCAGCAGAAGAGGTTAGGATTGAGGACCAAGAATTGATAAAATATTCGAACACAGTAACCATTTATGAAAATGGTTTAAAACTAAGACAATAGTCAAGATATGACAGCTTGCATTGCTTTAGCCAGAGTGAATCTCGTCCCTGCTTGTGAACAAAGATGCTAAGACACAGAGCCTGCTGAAGCCTCCAAAACTATAAGAGGTGACCCATACCTAGATAAGGAAGCTGGAGACCCACATACCCAATATGGGAAACTGCTCCAGTTTGTAATATTTGAGGACTCCAAGGCTGTAAATAATTAGTACTGTGATAACAGTCTTACATATTCCTGAAAGTTATATGCGGTATCTCCAACTGAGTTATGATAGGGCCACTAACCAACTACAGTCAGCTAACGTAGAGCTAGCATGATGGGATCACTTATGACTATAAAAGACAAGAACCGAAATGTGGATGTGCAGCCACATTTATATTGAATAGTATAGAAGATAGAGCAATCCACCGTTGAAAATTAGAATTCTCAGTATGATTAGAGGTCCACAGCCGTGCAGGCAACATAGAAAGCCAACTCAGAGCAATCCGGGGTCTAGGAGCCAAGTTGTATTAATTGCTTGTCATTTAATGTACTTTGATATATATATATATATATATATATATATATATATATATATATATATATATATATAACATTTGTTGAATAAACTACTCGAACCTGAATCACGTGGAAGTTATTGTTGAAGGACTAACAACCCTTGCATCTGTTTTCATGAATGAAGATAAGGTGCTAATGGTCCTGCCAAAAATTTTTGGAAGTTAATTCAGAAATGGTCTTTACCAAGATTAAGGCTCTCAAAGGTGATCAGGTTTCTGGGGTGACTGTCACCAGAGCGCTAAAGAAATGAGAGTCATATTATGTGAGGGGAGAATCCTCGGAATTATATGCCAGTTAGTTTGACATCATTTATAGGATGGATGTAGAAAGACATCATTCAGGGATCAGCAGTTATTGGAGAATCCTATCAGGAAGTGGAAGCCCTGCATCACTAAGCTGTATCTTTGAAGCGATAAGGTTGTTGGATGATGGTAGTCCACCAGATACAGTATATCTTGAATGGCAGAAAGGCTTGAATAAAGTGCCACACAGAAGCCTATTAGGTCAAGTTCCTGAGAGAGGAAGACATCTCAAGTTCAAGATCTTGGTGCAGCGCACTTGGGATAAGTGCCTTGTTTTGGGGCTCATTAAGTTACCTCCTCCTATGAGGCTTAACTGCAGATTGTGCAAAATAGTCCTGTGTGCAAGTTACACCTTCATATGTTTGTTGAAACATGCAAGAGTTTTTTAGTTCTACTATTAATGTGCAATTTCTACAATATGATGACCTTTGCAGTACACTATTTAAGCATCACTGTATATGTAAAAGATTAGATATGTATGGCACAGATTCCAGTTAAAAGTGGGTGGAGTAATTTTATATGGATCGTACCCTTCCTCAGGTTTCCCTCTCAAAGAAACAATTCATTGAAAATGGTGGACTCAGCAGACCACCATGCCACTGCATTCCTATCTGCTTTTACTCCACTCCCTTGGCACAATGATATTTAAGTGGCAACCATCCATCCCAACTTCAAACCTCAAAAATGCCAAATTGGAGATTATTGTGTTCCTAACACAGATGAGGCTGCACACAGGGAGGTTAAAGTAACAGTGACCTCAGTCTTTAATAAGATACTCCAGAGTGAGGAACAGGCCTTAGGGGCCAGCTTATATACAGTGCTCCCAAGGGATCCCTTGGGACTTCAGGGGATGAGCTCCCTGGTGGCGGAACATGGGAGTGCATGTTTTACAGATACACAACAGAGATAACCAGGATAGGTCAGGCAGATAAATGTTAAAAGTTAGCAGCAAAAACCAAGATTCATGTCAGGAGGTAGAGTTATAATTTAAATATCACAGCACTGTTTGAGCACCATCCATCTTGCAATTGCTGTACTTAATAGTATTGTGGCCAGAAACCAAAAAACCGTATTACAAAAAGAAAAGCACAGAATTATCTAGTGCAACAGCGGATAGGAATGCACTGGTTTTAAAAATTAGAAAGAATAGGAAATGTATTTGTGGATGCCACTAGACAGCGAGAGATTTTGTAATATTGATCCATGTCTAGTAGAGTTAATACAGAGAACATAGAAACATAGAAATTTACAGCGCAGAAGGCGGCCATTTTGGTCCAGCGTGTCCGTGCCAGCAGACAAAGCTGTACTGCCCTTGGTCAGCAGCCCTAAAGGTTACATATAAACCTATGAACAATGACGGAAAGGCAACGAGCACCCAGCCCAACCAGTCCGCCTCACAGAACTGCGACACCTTGTACTGAAACATTCTACACTTCACCCCAACCGGAGCCATGTGATCTCCTGGGAGAGGCAAAAACCAGAAAAAAAACCCAGGCCAATTTAGGGAGAAAAAATGTGGGAAAATTCTTTTCCGACCCATCCAGACGATCGAAACTAGTCCAGGAGATCTCGCTGGCCGTATTCTATTCCCTGCAGTACTTACCATTATATCTGCGCCGTCCAACAAAGGTCATTCAGTCTAATCCCAATTACCAGCTCTACGTCCTTAACCCTGCAGGCTGCTGCACTTTAAGTGCCCATCCAACCATCCCTTAAAAGTGGTGAGGGTTTCTGCATCCACCACTCTTCCAGGCAACAAGTTCCAGATCCCCACAACCCTTGGTGTAAAGAAGCCCCCCCTCTCAAATCCTCTCTAAACCTTCCACCAACCACCTTAAAACGATGCCTTCTTGTTATAGACCCTGCCACCAATGGAAATAGGCCCTTACTATCCACTATGTCCAGGCCTCTCAATAAATTGTACACCTCAATGAGGTCTCCTCTCAACCTCCTCTGTTCCAATGAGAACAAACCCAGCCTATCCAATCTGTCCTCATAACTAAGATTCCCCATTCCAGGCAACATCCTAGTAAATCTCCTCTGCACCCTCTCTAGTGCAATCACTCCTTCCTATAATACGGCAACCAGAACTGCACGCAGTACTCCAGCTGTGGCCTAACCAAAGTATTATACAATTTAAGCATAACCTCCCTGCTCTTATATTCTATGCCTCGGCCAATAAAGGCAAGCATTCCGTATGCCTTTTTAACTACCTGGCCTGCAACTTTCAGGGATCTGTGGACAAGCACTCCAAGGTCCCTTTGTTCATCTACATTATTAAGTGGCCAACCGCCTAATGTGTATACCCTTTCCTTATTAGCCCCCCCAAAATGCATCAACTCACACTTCTCTGAATTAAATTCCATTTGCCACTGCTCTGCCCACCTGACCAGTAGGTTGATGCAGCCCATGACTTTCCTCTTCATTATCAACCACACAGCCAATTTTAGTGTCATCTGCAAACTTCTTAATCATACTCCCTATATTCAAATCTAAATCGTTGAAAAATACCACAAAAAGTAAGGGACCCAGTACTGAGCTCTGCGGAACCCCACTGGAAACATCCTTCCAGTCACAAAAACATCCATCAATCATTACCCTTTGCGTCCTACCTCCAAGCCAATTTTGGATCCAACTTGCCACTTTGCCCTGTACCCAATGGGCTTTAACCTTCATGACCAGTCTACCATGTGGGACCTTATCAAAAGCTTTGCTAAAGTCTATATATACACACATCGTACGCACGACCCTCTTGGTTACCTCCTCAAAAAACTCACAGGTTAGTCAAACACGATCTTCCCTTAACAAATCCATGCCGACTGTCCCCAATTAATCCTTGCCTTTCCAAATGCAGATTTATCCTGTCTTTCAGGATTTTTTCCAATAATTTTCCCACCACTGAGGTTAGGCTGACAGGCCTGTAATTACTCAGCCGATCCCTTTCTCCTTTCTTAAACAAGGGTACTACATTAGCAGTCCTCTAATCCTCTGGCACCATGCCCCGATCCAAAGAGGACTGGAAAATGATGGTCAAGGCCTCTGCTATTTCCTCTTTTACTTCGCTCAACAGCCTGGGATGCATTTCATCCGGGCCTGGGAATTTATCTACTTTCAAAGCTGCTAAACCCTTTAATACTTCCTCTCTCACTATATTTATTTCATCCAGAATATCACACTCCTCCTCGATAGCAGTATCTGCATTGCCCCTTTCCTTTGTGAAAACAGATGCAAAATATTTGTTAAGAACCCTCCCAGCTTCTTCCGCCTCCACACAAAGATTACCCTCATGGTCTCTAATAGGTCCTACCCTTTCTTTAGTTACCCTCTCACTCTTAATATATTTAAAGAACATCTTAGGGTTTTCCTTAATTTTACTGGCCAAGAATTTCTTGTGCTCTCTCTTAGCATTCCTAATATCCTTTTTAATTTTGCCTCTTAACTTTCTATATTCCTCTAAAGATTCTATGGTATTTAGCCGTTGGTATATGACACAAGTGTCCCTATTTTTTCTTAATCCTCCTCTAAGTCCCTAGACATCCAGGGGGCTCTAGAATTATTTTTCCCAGCCTTTTTCTTTAAGGGCGCATGTTTGGCCTGAGCCTTCCGGATCTCCTCCTTGAATGCCTCCCACTGTTCCGACACTGATTTACCCACAAGTAGCTGTTTCCAGTCTACTATGGCCAAATCACTCCTTAACTTAGCAAAATTAGCTTTTCCCCAATTCGGAACTTTTATTCCAGGCCTATACAAGTGCACATGGTAAATATTTGATTTACAAGCAGCTTTGACAAGCACGATCATGCCTCAGAACCATAATTTTAAGGTCAAGTCAATGTCACATCTTAATGTGCATGTGGTCAAACATGTGTCTCATTTGGCATAATTTCAGAGAAACGAGTAGCAGTAGTAAAGGTTCACAAGAATTATGGGTGAAAGCCAAATCTTTAGACTGGTGGTAGCTCCAGGGAATTCTGCACTTTAAAAAAAAAAAGAAACGTTTATTGCTCACACAGCACAACGCTGAACAAAACCTATTCTTCCAGCTATAGTGCTCCCTAGATGGCCTTGCAGATAAAGCTAGTCCCAGATTTAATACTGAACCAGAGAGAGAGTTTGATTTCTCGTCTGTATCGAGTTAGCTGCTACAATAGGCCTCCAAATTCGAACAACATGCCAACGTTCACTCTCTGGGCCCACACATGAATGTTCACTTGGACAGGGCACAGGAGGACTGTTGGAAAATGTACAACTGTATCCCAGTAATAGCAACTAGAAATTTACAGCACGAAGAAGGCCATTTCAACCCATCGTGTCCGTGCCGGCCAACAAGAGGCTATCCAGTCTAATCCCACTTTCCAGCTCTAGGTCCGTAGCTCTGCAGGTTATGGCACTTCAGGTGCATATCCAAGTACTTTTTAAAAATGTAGTGAGGGTTTCTGCCTCTACCGCCCTTTCAGGCAGTGAATTCCAGACCCCCATAATGCTTTGGGTGAAGAAATTTTCCCTCAAATCCCCTCTACGTCTACCAACTACTTTAACTTTATGCCCCCTGGTTGTTGACCCCTCTGCTAAAGGAAATAGGCAGGCCCTTTCTATCCACTATATCTAGTAGGCCCCTTGTAATTTTATACACCTCCATGAAGTCTTCCCTCAGCCTCCTCTGTTCCAAGGAACACAAACACAGCCTATCCAATCTATCCTCATAGCTAAGATTCTCTACTCCTGGCAACATCCTTGTAAATCTCCTCTGTACCCTCTCCAGTGCAATCACATCCTTCCTGTAATGCGGGGACCAGAACTGCACGTAGTACTCTAGCTGTGGCCTAACCAGTGTTTTATACAGTTCAAGCATAACCCCCCCCCCTGCTCTTGTATTCTATGCCTCGGCTAATAAAAGCATTCCGTATGCCTTCTTAAACCACCTTATCTACCTGGCCTGCTACCTTAAGGGATCTGTGGACATGCACTCCAAGGTCCCTTTGTTCCTCTACACTTCTCAGTGTCCTACCATTTAATGTGTATTCCCTTGCCTTGTTAGCCTTCCCCAAATGCATTACCGCACACTTCTCCAGATCAAATTCCATTTGCCACAGTTCTGCCCACCTGACCAGTTGATTGATATCTTAATGAAGAAGAAAGCTGTAGACTGCAGTATCAACCACATGGCCAATTTTTGTATCACCTGCAAACTTCTTAATCATACCCCCTATATTCAAGTCTAGATCATTGATGTATACCACAAAAAGCAAGGGATCTAGTACTGAGCCCTGTGGAGCCCCACTGGAAACAGCCTTCCAGTCACAAAAACACCCATCAACCATTACCCTCTGATTCCTGCCATTGAGCCAATTTTGGATCCAACTTGCCACTTTACCTTGGATCCCATGGGCTTTTACTTTCATGCGAGGGGAGAAAATTGGTAAAAACAAAAATTACAGTAACTACTGCTCAGATTCCAGGGGTGCCTTTATTGCTGCAATAATGCAGTTAGCTGGCAAAACGTTAATTTTAATTTAAATGTTAACATTTTAAATAGAAGTGTAAAAGCAACTTCTGCTCTTAGCTTCCATTAAAACTAGGCATTTAAAGACTCATTGTATAAATAGCAAAAGTGATTGGTTTCCATAATTATACCATTTCTCACAATTGGTTTCAGTCCTTCATTTGTTGCTCGGTCATGAAGGAAATGAATCACTCTCTCCTCTGAGATCATGGAAGAAAATTGGACCAGAAAGATATTAAGAATCCACTGTTCTTATCCAAGATATGGTTTGTCCTTTCCTTACCCAGGGGCAAGGAAGCAGATTTTAGCACTCATAGCAATATCAGCTAACCCAGCACAGGCCCTGAATCAAACCTGAGATTTTAGAACATAAGAAATAGAGCAAGAGTAGGCCATACAGCCCTTCGAGTTTGCTCCACCATTCAATAAGATCATGGCTGATCTGATCTTGGCCTCAACTCCACTTTCCTGCCCGACTCCCCTGCTCTGAAGGGCTCAGTATTACGAGCGGTGGTTCCTTTTCTCCTCGGCCACTGAGAGTGACCTCTTATATTGAAGATTTGCTTGACAGCTCTTGGGCATAGTCACAGCTGCATGACATTGGCAGTTTTAGAAAGTGATCAAAGCCAAAACATCACTTTTCAGTATCTAAAGAGAACAAATTCCTTCATAAATTCAGGTTCATTTTGGCAAGTGCTTCAGAATTAAACTGACAGTAAACATACTCAACTAGGGGGAAATCTTACCTCAGCTACCTTCAGTTCCTGCTTTAACTGCTGCTGGGCAACTTCCAAGAGCTGATTTTGATCCCTGAGCTCTGCTTCAACCACCATCAGGGCCATGTATCTGAAGAAAAACAGATCACAGTGAGGAATGCAGAAATCTCAAGCATACATCATCAATAGGATCTCAATGGCCAAGGAGTAAGGCTGACTGCTTCATGTTAGTACAACTCTGTGTTCAATTCTTGACAAACAAATGTTAGTTATACACAAACGAATTGCTTTTGTTTAGTTCCGCTCAGTTCTCTTTCATGTAACTTTTAAAAAAAATAAAAAGTAATGGAGAAACTGAACTGAGGGTCTAGGCCCATAGCAGAAGATACCAAAGTTAAAGGCAGTAAAGGGGAAAGTCGATTAGATGATGCCAAGCTACGGTTGCAAGACCCTGTAAATTGAAGGATGGAAAGAAAGGCCTCGGGAAATGAGGAGGCTTTGAAGCCACAGAAAGAATGAGTGATCTTGATTTTACTGTCTGGCCCAAGAGGTTGGACAGAGTTGTGTATGCTTATTTGTAGCTACCCAAAGGAAGTGTGGAAGAACAGCACAAGGTCTCACTACCAAATTGTCTAAAGATTGCCCCAAAATCATAGTTACAAACTCAAACCCTTTCATTCCACGGCCTCTTCCAACACTACTTACAGGCAACTGCCAAACGGTCCCTACGAACTATTAAACCATCTAATTTCCCTATAAAATTAGTAGTTTCTTAATTGGAGGGTGCACATTGTTCCAATTCATCCACAATTAAAGACTCACTTTTCCATGTCAGCACGAGTCATTCTAGATAATGGGGGCATTTTCTTTCTGAAAAAGAAAAGGAAGGTGGTTAGAGAGGCATCCATAACTCCATAATATATTGCTCAGTATACTATGAACATGTATTTGAGTCAGAAGAATTTACTGCTGGAACGATTGTGAAACAAGACAAATATACCATTGCACATCAGTAAGTTACTTTCAAAAATGCCAAAACTTACCAAATCCACCACAACTATGCCAGCATTTTTTAGTCAAAGAGTAGTCAAAGTTATTATACCTATGCAAAGTGGATGGAGTGTGGAGGCAGAGAGGTCTTGTTACAGTTGTACAGGGTATTGGTGAGGCCACAACTGGAGTACTGCGTGCATTTTTGGTTTCCATATTTGCGAGGGGAGGCAGTTGAGAGAGGGTTCACAGGGTTGATTGCGGAGATGAGGGGGTTGACTTGTGAGGAGGGGTTGAGAAGGTTAGGCCTTTACTCGTTGGAATTCAGAGGAATGGGAGGTGATCTTTTCGAAACGTGTGGGATTGTGGAGGGGCTTGGCAGGGTGGATGCGGAGAGGATATTTCCACTGGTGGGGGAGACTAGAACTGGAGGGCATGATCTTGGAGTAAGGGGCCGCCCATTTAAGGCCGAGATGAGGAGAGATTTCTTCTCTCGGAGGGTTGTGGATCTGTGGAGTTCGCTGCCTCGGAGAGCTGTGGAAGCTGGGACATTGAGTGGATTTGAGATGGAGATAGTTTCTTGGACGATGGGGGATTGTGGAGAGCGGGCAGGGGAGTGAACCAGAGTCCATGGTCGGATCAGCCATGATTGTATTAAATGGCGGAGCAGATTCGAGGGGCCGTATGGCCTACTCCTGCTCCTATTTCTTATGTTCATATCAGTGAATTTTAAATTGTTCAACTGCATCAAGACCAAGCAAGCAATCAGCATACAACACACGAAGAAAGACCGTACAACAATCATAGGTATTGAAATCAGACAATAATTCTGTGTCTTTGGCAATTCCTTTAAAATAAAATTGTAGTACAAGGGTTGGAGGAGAGTAAGGAAATAAGGGAAACGCATCATTACAGCATCTACATTAGAATTATTGCCCTTATTAAGGGATCGAGAGCAAGTGAAGAATCCATTTAGCCCCAAGGCCAAATTACTGCAGAATTGTGTGACATCTGAAGAATGCAGTGTCAGAAAACAGTTTGATCGAGGTTAAACACATATTTAGATCTGAACCTCCTCAATTCATGCATGCTTAAGAGACTCGTTTTCTGTAGTATAACCGTAATAGTTACATTCTATGGGCCCAAGTTTACACACGAAAAAAAACGGGCGCCCCTCCGAGCTGGGCGCCCGTTTTTCGCGCCTAAAAAAAAAATCGCGATTCTGGAGCGTTCTGCAGCTCCTCATCTGCCTGGCGCGGCGTGCAGGAGGGCGGAGCCTACACTCGCGCCGATTTTGTAAGTGGGAGGGGGCGGGTACTATTTAAATTAATTTTTTTCCTGCCGGCAACGCTGCGCGTGTGCGTTGGAGCGTTCACGCATGCTCTGTGAAAAAAAACATTGGCACTCGGCCATTTTTGTAGTTCTTTGTAGCTGTTTAATTTTTGAACATTTTTTAATAAAACCACATTGCCATCAGCACATCAGCACTGAGGCTTCCCTTCTCACTGTCTCCTTCCCCTCCCTCCCCTCCGCGGCAACAAGCTGCTGTCTCCTTCCCCTCCCTCCCCTGCGCGGCAATAAGCCGCTGTCTCCTTCCCCTCCCTCCCCTGCGCGGCAACAAACGGCGGTTTCCTTCGAACGATGGCTGAAGCACTTTCACACAGGTAGGAAGATGGTTTATTTAATCTTTTCTTTGCTTATAAATGTTTATTCAGGTTGGATTTATTTGTATAATATTTGTAGAAGTATAAGTAAGGATTGATTGTAGAATTTAATGAATTCCCTTCCACCCCCCCCCTCGTTCTGGATGCCTAATTTGTAACCTGTGCCTGATTTTTTTTATGTGTAGAACAGGTTTTTTCAGTTCTACAAAAATCTTCACTTGCTCCATTCTACTTTAGTTTGGAGTACGTTTTCACTGTGGAAACTTTGAAATCAGGCGTCCCCTTTTGAAGAAAAAATTCTGTTCTAAAGTAGAACTGTTCTACCTCACTAGAACTGCAGAAAAAAAAAAAGTGGAGAATTGCGATTTCTAAGATAGTCCGTTCTCCACCAGTTGCTCCTAAAAATCAGGCGCAAATCATGTGGAAACTTGGGCCCTATGTTTTGTTTATTTTAAACACCAGCAACTCTTGCTAGGTTATGGGACCACAGATGACATTTATTTAAAGAGCCTGGCACTTATTGATAAAGACTGGTACGAGACGCTTCAAAGTGCATGAAATAATGTAGTTAGAAAGATTTTTTTTTTAATGTTTTAAAAAAGGGCAAGATTGTAACAGGAGGTTAGAAGGTAGAGATCTAGAAAGTTGAGCTCAATTAATTTGTGATCTTCTACGGGAAGAATTGTTGTGTTCTCCTGGGTGCTGTCTGCAAGTATGTTTCTTTAACCCTTAAACTTGGAAGCGTTTGACTCCTGCATCTAGAAATCTTATTTCTGCTACATAAACAAGGACTGCAGCATTCGCCTATCCATTTACTCTAATTGGCTCAAGTTAGTGAAAGCAGGGCAGCAAGTAACATAGAAAATAGGAGCAGTAGCAGGCCATTCAGCCCTTCGAGTCTGCACTGTCATTCAATAGGATCGTGGCTGATCCTCCATCTCAACACCATATTCTCGCTTTTTCCCCATACCCCTTGATGCCTTTTGTTTCTAGAAATCTATCTATCTCCCTCTTAAATATATTCAATGACTTGGCCTCCACAGCCTTCTGTGGTAGGGAATTCTACAGGTTTATCACCCTCAGTGAAAAAAATTCTCCTCATCTCAGTCCTAAATTTCCTACCCCGTATCCCAAGACTGTGACCCCAGCCAGGGGAAACATCCTCCCCGCATCCAGTCTCTCCAACCCAGTCAGAATTTTATAAGTTTCAATGAGATCCCCTCTCATTCTTCTAAACTTTAGTGAATACAGTCCTAGTCAACCCAATCTCTCCTCATAAGACAGTCCTGCCATCCCAGGAATCAGTCTGGTGAACCTTCGCTGCACTCCCTCTATGGCAAGTATATCCCTTCTTAGGTAAGGAGACCAAAACTGCACACAATACTCCAGGTGCGGACTCACCAAGGCCCTGTATAACTGTAGTAAGCCATCCTTGCTCCTGTACTCAAATCCTCTTGCAATGAGGATTTGCCTTCCTAACTGCTTGCTGCACCTGCATGGTTGCTTTCAATGACTGGTGTACAAGGACACCCAGGTCCCTCTGTACATCAACACTTCCCAAGCCATCACCATTTAAATAATATGTTGTCCATATGTTTTTCCTACCAAAGTGGATAACTTCACATTTATCCACGTTATACTGCATCTACCATGTGTTTGCCCACTCACTCAACCTATCTAAATCACCTTGCAGTGTCTTTGCATCCTCCTCACAACCCCACCTAGTTTTGTGTCGTCAGTAAACTTGGAAATATTACATTTGGTTCCCTCATCCAAATCATTAATATATATTGCGAATAGCAGGGGCCCAAGCACTGATCCCTGTGGTACCCCACTAGTCACTGCCCACCACCCCGAAAAAGACCCGTTTATTCCTACTCTCTGTTTCCTGTCAGTTAACCAATTTTCAATCCATGCCATTACATTTCCCCCAATCCTATGTGCTTTAATTTTGCACACTAACCTCTTATGTGGGACTTTATCAAAGCCTTCTGAAAATCCAAATACACTACATCCATTGGTTCTCCCATATCTATTCTATCAGTTAAATCCTAAAAAAACTCCAGTAGGTTTGTCAAACATGATTTTCCTTTCATAAATCCATGTTGACTTTGTTTAATCCCATTGATATTATCCAAGTGTGCCGTTATCACATCCTTTATAATAGACTCCAGCATTTTCCCTACTACTGAGGTCAGGCTAACCAGTCTGTAGTTCCCATTTTCTCTTTCCCTCCTTTTTTAAAAATAAATAGTGGGGTTACATTTGCCACCCTCCAATCTGCAGGAACTCATCTATAATCTATAAGAATTTTGGAAGATGACAACCAATGCATCTACTATTTCCATGGCTACCTCTTTTAGTACTCTGGGATGCAGATCATCAGGCCCTGGGGATTTATCTGCCTTCAGTCCCATTAGTTTCTCGAGCACTATTTTCTTACTAATTATCATATCCCTTCATTCCTCTTGCTCACTAGATCCTTGGTTCCCTAGCATTTCTGGGACGTTATTGGTGTCCACTTCCGTGAAGACAGAACGGAAGTATTTATTTAATTGTTCTGCCATTTCCTTGTTCCCCAATAGAAATGCTCCTGTTTCTGTCTGTAAAGGGCCTGCATTTGTCTTCACTAATCTTTTTCTTTTTACATACTTGTAGAAACTTTTGCAGTTGTTTTTTATGTTTCCTTGCAGGTTTACTCTCATACTCTATTTTTCCCCTCTTAACTCAATCTCTTGGTCCTTTTTTGCTGAATTCTAAACTGCTCCCAATCCTCAGGCTTGCTACTTTTTCTGGTAACTTTGTATAACTTCTCTTTGGATCCAATACTATCCGTAATTTCTTTTGTTAGCCATGGTTGGGCCACTTTTCCTTTTGTGTTTTTACACAAGAAAGGAATGTATAACTGTTGCAATTCATGCATTTGTTCCTTAAATAATTAGCCATTGCCTATCTATCATAGTCAATTCATTCCTCATACCATCGTAGTTTCCTTTGTTTAGATTTAGGACCCTAGTTTCAGATTGGACTACTTCACTTTCCATCTTAATAAGAAATTCAATCATGTTATGGTCACTCTTCCCTAAAGGACCCCGCACAACAGGACTGTTAATTAACCCCTTCTCATTGCACAATACCCAATCTAGGATAGCCTGTTCCCAGTAGACTCAACATACTGGTCTAAAAAAATATCTCATATACACTCCAGGAATTCCATCTGCCACAGTATTATTACTAATTTGGTTTGGCCAGTCTATATTAGATTAAAGTTAACTATGATTACTGTAGAACCCTTGCTACATGCATCTCTAATTTCCTGTTTGATGCCGTCCCCTACACTACCATTACTGTTTGGAGGCCTACAAGACAATTCCCACCAATGTTTTCTGCTCCTTAGCTCCACTCAGACTGCTTTTACATCTTGATTTTCTGAGCCAATATCCTCTCTCACTAATGCTCTAATTTCATCCTTTACTAACAACGCCACACCACCCACTCTTCCTTTTTGCCTGTCCTTCCTTAATATCGAATATCCTTGGATATTCAGTTCCCAACCCTGGTCACCCTGCAACCACGTCTCCGTAATTGCAACTATATTGTATCCGTTTATATCTATTTACGCTGTTAATTCACCTACCTTATTACAAATGCTTCATGCATTCAGATACAATGCTTTTAAATTTATCTTTTTAACATTATTAGACAACTTAACATTATTTTGTACTATAGCCCTATTTGTCTTATTGCTATTTTTTCTTACCTGGACCCTATTTGCTCGTGCATTCTTTTGTTTGTATGCTCTGTCCCTTCCTGACATAATCTGGTTATCCTTACCACAATCACTTTCCTGCATTGCTTCCTTTTCTTTTCTCTTTAGCATTCTAGATTGCTCCCTACTGCGACCGTCTTCCCCCCAACCCCCTTATTTAGTTTAAAGCCTGATCTACCTCCCTAGTTAGTCGGTTTGCTAGAACTCTGGTCCCAGCATACTTCAGGTATAGTCAGTCCGTCTCCATGGAACAACTCTCTCTTTCCCAGAGTATTGGTGCCAGTGCCCCACAAATTGAAACCCACTTCTCCCACATCAACCTCTGAGCCACGCATTCATCTTCCCAATTCTATTGATCCTATGCCAATTTGTTCGTGGCTCAGGTATTAATGCAGAGATTATTACCTTTATGGTTCTGCTTTTCAATTTAGTCCCTAACTGTTCAAACTCTCAGCAGAACCTCTTTCTTAGTCCTACCTATGTCATTGGTACCTATGTGTACTACGACAACTGGATCCTCCCCCTCCCACTCCAAGTTCTTTTCCAGCCCCGAGGAGATGTCCTTTATCCTGGCACCGGGTACACAACACAGCCTTCGAGATGCACGCTCTTGGCTGCAGAGAACCCCATCTATCCTCCTAACTATTTTGTCCCCTACTACAACCACCTACCTCTTTACTCCCCCCACTTGAATGGCTTTCTGCACCACGGTGCCTTGGTCAGTCTGTTCATCCATCCCGCAGTCTGCACATTTGTCCTCAAGGGTGCAAGAACCTCAAATCTATTGGACAAGTGCAGGGACTGAGGCTCCTGCAATACTACCTCCTGGATCCCCTTACTTGCTTCAGTCGCAGTCACGCCCTCCTGTCCTGACCACGTGTTAATTCTAAAGTATTTAATCTAGAGGGTATGGCTGCCTCCTGGAGCAAAAGGTCCAAGTAACTTTCTCCCTCCCTGATGTCTCGCAATGTCTGCAGCTCAGACTCCAGCTCCTCAACTCAGAGCCGAAGTTCGTCGAGCCGCAGACACTTACCGCTGATGTAGTCGCCCTGGACCAAAACGTCCAGAAGCTCCCACATATTGCAGCAGCAACATATCTCTTGTTTTCCCATTATATTATTTAATTAATTAGTTTTGCGTTAATCAAATATTTACGCTATGTAATTTATTAAATTAGTTAAACAAATAAAGGTTAGTTTTTAGAATTTAGTTATATGCTATGCTATGTTAATTTACAGAAAACCTTAGCCCCCAATCACTACCGATCATTTACCTGCCTTACTTGCGATGTAACACAGCAGAATTCTCCTCACCCAGAGCTGTGCGATCTCCTGGGAGAGGCAAAAAACAGATAAAAACCTAAGCCAATTGTGGAAAAAAATCTGGAAAATTCCTCTCCAACCCAAACAAGCGATTGAAACTAGTGCAGGAGATCATCCTGGCCCTATGATGTGGTCTGCTATGGCTTTTATCCCCACTTTCCCGCTCAGGTATGCTGCCGCTCTGCGGGAAAAGTTAGGAAAAACAAGGCAAAGCAACACCACCTGCACCCACTTCACCTAACTCTCCCGCTTACCAAACTCTTGTTTTCTCTCTGAGCTGAAGCACTCCGAGCTACCAGCACTAGCTCGAGGTTCTTAAACTGCTTGTGGCTCAGATGAGTCACCACAGGTCAGCTGTTCAAAGAACCGATTTTAACTAGTTTTAATTAACTAAACTACACAGACCAGATGATCACAACTTCAATTCTCAATCTCTGCCAAATTAACATTCAGCAAAAATGGTGATACAATTGGCCACAGCTCTCTGGTATTGGGAAAAGAAAGTCAATCAGAATAGCCAGTCACGATATTCTCCTGTTACAAGTGTGCGTGGGTATGTGCATGATGTAAATATAGGATTGGCTCGAGCTCTGCTGTAATGCCCCAAATAGTTGGAGTGTTCACCAACACTCACGGTGTGATTTTGCATGAAGAATAACCAGTTGGACAAAGACCCAGAGGGCAGTTAGCATCTGTGGAACCATCTCCAAAACAACAGGAGAGAAAATTATTGCACTGCTCCAAAGATATGGGCACTTATTTGTAAAATGATTTAAATATTTCCAGTGAAGACTTGCAGCTCTTTTAGTTGATATTGGGAAATGTACAGACACTACATTGTGATTTAAAAAAATAAATATAAAGGATGAGTCAATTGGAGACCTTTTTATAAAAAGATAAATTCCCTCAGTCCATAGACTTCAAGACAAGAGGGATGTGAGACTGGTTCCTGAACAATGATTTAGCAACTGTATTGGCCAGCATTTTGGGAGATGCACAGCAATCTGGCAATTGTTCCTTTCCTTACACGAGGATATGACTTCTGTTCTACCTTTCCCACATCTGAGGCTGGGTAGTCAGTGGAATGGGGGGAAATGAAAGGTAGTTACTTTGCACTTTGATATACCAATGTAGGGAGTCTTTCACAAAATCAAAATTTCATGGGCTCTTTCGGATAGCATTGTGGATAATGGCATTGACCAATGTAGTTCTGTGGATATCTGAACGGAATATATGGAATTAAGGACAGTAAAGTAAACGGGATATATGAAAATGTATAAGCCATGGAAGAATAGCTGGGAGAATGTCAGATTGCAAATAGTGCAACATCAGCATAGCTAACAGTCTGTCTCAAGGTTTCAAGTCACTAATCCTGCCAATAATATATAATTGTAACATGAAATACATCTGCAGAATTGCAAGGTCTCAGTAAATAGTCACACCATTAGATTGAAACATTTGGAGGCAATACTTGAGCTTTCAAGAAGAACATCTCATATAGATTGACTAATGAGTGACTGAGTTAGACTGTCAATCCATTTATATTTTGTTATCTGATTTCAAAACTGTATAACTGTTAACGCTTTACGATGTAACTTCACCTATCCGTAGGGAGTGTGTACGCTCTATCCAGAGAGTATATCTTCTGTCTGATAGGTCTTACTGGCCGGTAATAAAGACTGCTTTGTTCAAAGCACAAGAGGTATTCGACTCAGTAATTTTACTGAACCAGATTGAGGTAAAAGAATCCAGGAATTAACATTTGGTGTCAGAAGTGGGATCTCAACGGACGACTGCCGAAAACTTGCGAATTAAGAGCCAGACTAGCCTTGGATGAGACGAGGGGAAAATGGCCACTGGAGTGAGTATGATTTCAATACTGCTCCAGTTTCCCCTGGTTTCAAAAGTCTGAGGAAAGTTTAGCCACTCGCTGGTTCTCAGGTAGTGTCTGAACGAGATCCAGGACAATCTGGTGAATACCTTTCAAACTTAGAATAGGGATAGAGATAGGGAAATTGTGCGATGACGCAAACCAAGCGGCGACTTGGAAAGGGAAAGATAGTTAGAGCTAGATAGGGATAGATGATCAATCATGGATCCAAAAAAAATTAATAGGAAAGAAAAGAGACTCTTGTGAATGTCTGTTTAAATGAGAAATGCTTCTGTGACTTTTACTGTAAAAAAAAAGCCGGGGAGTTGTGGTTTGTTTTATCTCAAACAGAATGAAAGTTTGTTTTAACCCTTCGTAGTGTTGTCCTGTATGTGGGAAGTTTAAGAGTGTGAACCTTATTGAATTACGTATATTCGGATGATAAGTTGCGGAGCCAGGAAATGCCCAAAGGATAGATTTGTTAAAAAGAGAAAAAATTACATGGTCCCGGTGGTTAAAAAAAAAAAGAAAAACTTGTTGAAAGAAAACATTCAGAGAAGGCACAGCAAAACAACTGAGATGGATTTAAAAGGATTTAAAAAAAATTATATTAAATAACACGACCTTGAGGCTGGAACAATTGAGATAACGAAAAGCAGTCCACAGCCTACGTGCCAGACTTCTCTCTAGTTATAAAAAAAAAAGTAACGTAATAAATAGGTGCTGAAAGAAAAAAAAATGTTCTGAGATTTTAAATTATGAAAAATATAAAATCACTCCTGTCCAGTTGGCAGAAAAACTCCATTAAATTAGGGCTTTCATTGACTGATTGAATTTAAACTGCGCAGTAACGTCAAAGGATAGGGAAATTTGGAGACTAAAATAAATTAATTGAGGCTCATAAGAAATCAAAATTAGAAAATTAGGCTCACAGGGAATAAAATGGGGATTTAAATAGAGGATAGGTGTTCAACTCAGGTACGACGTCGACCTTGTATATCACTTGGCCCGTCTAGGCTCTGATTGAATTTAAAAAAAAAACCCCGCAGCAACTCGGAAGGTAGGGCCGACGCGAACGCGCGGCCGAGAGAAGGGCCGAAGCGAACGCGCAGCGACGTAAACGCGCAGTGAAGCGAACGCGCAGTGACGTCAACGCGCAGTGACGTAGACGCGCGGTGACGTAAACGCGCAGTGACGCCGACGCGTAGTGACGCAGAGGCGCAGCAACGCGAATCGCGAAAGTCAGTGCTAATGGCAGTAAGTCTGTAAGTCTTAAAGTGTTTAGAGTTTTAAGTTTAGTATTAAGATCGCGCGGCTATGCGGACCGTGCGGTGATGCGGGTAATTTTGTAGATCGTGCGGCTATGCGGACCGTGCGGTGATGCGGGTAAGTGTTAGAAGTCTTTGTCTATTTTGTAGATCGCGCGGCTATGCGGACCGTGCGGCGATGCGGGTAAGTGTTTGAAGTAAAGTTAAAGTATCTTAACTCGCGCGGCGACGCGAGCCACGGGTCGACGCGGATTGCGCGGCGACGTGAACTGCGAGGCAACGCGGATTGCGGGGCGACGTGAACTGCGAGGCGACGTGGTAGTTTAGTATTAAGATCGTGCGGCGACGCGGACCGTGCGGTGATGCGGGTAAGTGTTAGATTTGGAGTTAGTTAAAGTCCGTGTTAGTTCTGTAAAGTCTGTGTCTATTTGTAAGTTTGTTTAAATTGCACGACGACACGAACGCGTAGCGACACAGTAATACGAGGGGCAGTGTGAAAATGGGAAATCAGTTAGATAAAACCACGGATGCGGATAGTCCGCTACAAAAGTTATGTGAGGAATTCCCTGAAAGAGCTGAAGACTTTAGAAAATTATCAGGAGCCCTGAACAAATTATTAGGGGATGACCAGTGGCCTCTAAGTGACACTAGAAGCGTAGAGGTAAAAAAAAAAAGCACAGGGATTAATTTGGAGAAGGGGATGAGGAAAAGGGGATAAAAAAAAAATGTAATTGCAACCTGGCGACATTATTGTCAGAAATTAAAAGATGCATCACTTCTATCGAGTTGGCAAACAAATGCTATTAAATTAGGACTTGCATTGACAGAGGGAACACATGTTAAAACTGTAGACGTCTTTAAAAAAAAAAAGAATGAATGTGCGCACGAGAAACTTGCTAAGAGATCCTCTGGGACCTCTGAGAAAGGTATTGATCAACTACAAGTTAAAATGGCTGGCTTTGTGTTAACCGAGGCTGATGATGAAATTGATGAGTGGCCACTGACTCAGCGCCCAACGGCGCCTCCCGCACCCCCTGGCCTCTTGCTCCAGTCCTCTTCCCAACACCCTCCACCTAACACTCCAGTAAAAAAGAGTTAGGAACAACCACATATCACCAAAGCAACAAACCCAAACTGACTCCTCATCCTCTGATAGCGATTCGGATCCCCAGTTTACAAGCAATACAGCCGAAAGGACCAGATCTCACACTCGAAAGGGCAGAACTATATCTCAACATCACAAACAGTCCCGTAAATCTTCTAGTCAACCTACCAGTCCAAGTTGTGAAAGACATAGCAAACACCCCCGCCGATCGAGACACAGAACTGTCAAGCAGTCAGACAGCTCTGAAACATCCTCCGGCCTAGAAATGATTTCCAAGATCCCAAAGTCCCGACACCAATTCCCTGTCAGACCAATGCCAAACTCTGATGCACAACAAGCTGCAGACCACCTCTCTATAGATGTCTGTGATCTTCAAACAACTATTTGATTGCTCACGCTATCCGGACAGATGGAAAGGGCAGTTAGATATTATTGGCAGAAAAAGAAAGGGGAGGGGGGAGGTGCGCCCCCAACCCGGGTCAAGACTGAATACGTGACTAGAAAGGAAGAGCCATCTCGGGAGGAAGGATCAATAGAACCGTAGTGTGGCATACAGGA
The DNA here is from genome assembly GCF_044704955.1 of Pristiophorus japonicus. Classification (NCBI taxonomy): domain Eukaryota; kingdom Metazoa; phylum Chordata; class Chondrichthyes; family Pristiophoridae; genus Pristiophorus; species Pristiophorus japonicus. The sequence goes on along the minus strand of NC_091980.1, from coordinate 166,183,576 downwards.
TTGGATGGATAAGCAAGGATACGGTTATACTAAACAACCAAACGGCCCGAGCCCTGCTAATAAACCTCCCTATTGTCCCCGGCATGGTATGGGAAGAGGCCGGGACTGGGTAAGAGGAATTGACTGTTTTAATTGTGGGCAGGAAGGACATTGGAATAAAAATTGCCCCTACCGTCAGCATGGAAAAGGAAGAGGAGGAAGAGGAGGGGGGCAAGGGGGGAGAGGAAGATCTTACACTAACTTCTCCCAGAACAACCCCTTTGGTCAATTGTCCCCCGATTGACTACGCAGCTTGATTGTGCAGGGATCCTCCCCGGACGACGAACCCATTCTGAATGAGTGGCAACCCTTTTTGATAGATACGGGAGCCTTCATGTCTTCTGTACAATCAAAGATTAAACTCCCTGCTTCTACTGAAACACAGGAACTTTCAGGATTCCTGGGACAAATCTCGACATTCCCAGTGTCAGAACCGGTTAAAATGGGTTACCAGGAAGAATCGGTGGAACATCGAGTTGTTATCACAACCAATCTGGACTGTAACTTGATGGCTAGAGACCTCCTTTGCAAATTCCAGTTGCATTTGGAGTGTGGAGATAATGGGATTATTGTAAAACAGGAAACCCTTAAGCGGCAGTATTATACCACTAGAACCCCTCAGTGGTGGTCTCTGGACCTGCCGCAGGCACCCTATCACGTGACCCTAGCATACGATCCCAGTGGAAAGAATCAGGACCTGCAGAACTTTTATCAGGATCACGAAGGGGAAATGAAGGGAATTCTATTAAGGGCTAGAGTGACTGGACTGGAAAGAGAGGCAGATTTTGTGGAAGTGGATAAGAATCTGTGGAAACAGCCCCTAACAATGGCACCGCATATTGCTCGTGAAGTATTAGCCCCTCACCATGCTAAAGATTTGGGAGTTATGGTACACAAGGCCATAGATGAGGCTGACCCTACCAGCCGGGATGTGCAAATCGTAAAACATGGCCGAACAGTCCAATTTAATGGGGACCCCGAGAAAGTATTAACAACTCTATGGCATCATACTGGCTCGGACATACCTGACTATGTGGATCCTCATGTGTGGGCAGAGGACCCCTCCCAAGTGGGTTATACTCCCATTAATTGAGATCCCAGTGCAGGGCAATGTGGACTGGCCCTCTATCCGACAGAACCCACTGAAATCACAGGCAATCCTAAACTGACTTTTCGGCACTGTACTGCAATTAATCCGGCCTGTTTTCTTACTGAGCCACCCCAAGATGAGGAAGAACCCAGTCATGATTGCTTATCTTTAATTTAAGAGGCCACATCAGTCAGGGAAGATTTAGTTGATGTACCAATGGAAGATCCAGACTGTATTCTTACTGAGCCAACCAAAGATGAGGAAGAACCCAGTCATGATTGTTTATGTATGTTGACGGAAGTACTTCTATTAATCCAGAAGATACACGAATCTCAGGATACGCCATAGTAAACCAGGAGAATCAGGTCTTGGAATCTGCCACTTTGAAACCGCCTATTCTGCTCAACAAGCTGAACTATTCGCCCTCACCCGAGCCTGCATCTTGGCCAAAGATCTCAAAGTCAATATCTATACCGACTCTAGGTATGCCTTTGGGGTGGCGCATGATTTCGGACAATTATGGAAAAATAGGGGATTCCTAACCTCACAAGGGAATGAGATATCTCAAACAGCTAGTATCTGATTTGTTGCAAGCCCTCATGTTCCCCAAACGCATTGCCATTGTACCAAGAGGCCAAACAGGCCTCTCGTGACCAACAGATGGTAGTGCCCAAAATTATGAGTCAGACTAAAAATCCTGCGAAGGATAAGTTAGCCTCGGAAATACCAATGCCAACCATCCAAGATGTTATAAAAGCACAGGGGGACGCTCCTGAAAAAGATAAACTGTTGTGGAAATATTATGCATGTACTTATGACAATGTTTCTAAACTCTGGACCACTCCCGCGGAACAGACTTGCATGTCTGACGAGTTGGCTTCATGGGTTATAGAATGTCTGCATTTTGCTACTCATTGTGGAGCAAGGGCAACAAGAGATACACTTTTGGCTACTTGGTGGCACCCTAAACTCCAGGCGCTCACCCAGAACATCAGTAGTCGTTGCCTGGTTGGCCAGCAACATAATCCAGGGAAGGGAGTCCCCTGTGATTGGGGTAAAACGCCCCTACCCGAAGGTCCCTTTGAGACATTTTAGTTGAACTACATTGAGTTGCAAAAAGTTCAGTGTTACAGACATGTGTTAGTAATAGTAGATGTGTTTAGCAGATGGATTGAAGCCTACCCTAACCTGGACAATAAGACTCAGACTGTTGTTAAGGTGTTAATGAGGGAAATTGTTCCTAGATATGAGATCTCAGCTAGACTGATGACCACCTATGTTCTTTCTCTGACTCAGGCTCTGCGACTAGTTCACAACCAGGTTCAAGATGCTCACCTCGACCTCCCAGTTTTACCCGAATTGTCCCTCGTGGCACCAGGGAAGTATGGATTCGGAAGGGATTAGAGCCACAATGGGAGGGGCCTTTTTAGGTGTCACTCACTACCCCCACTGCAGCCAAGGTTGAAGGGAAAAATGCCTGGGTTCACCTGCACCACTGCAAGCTCATCACCATTTAAACAAATTTTGCTGGTTAGTCTAATTCCTGTTTCTGTTCCAGATCTCCTCCTCCCTATAGCTGAACAAGGCAGTTGAAGGAGGATCAGTTTGACCAAATACACTGACGGAGACCTGAAGGGAAACGTGAAAACAGAACTCTTTTTATCAGCTAAATAATTGGACTATTTATAAGATGAGATTGTGTCTGTATGCTACTGTCTGCATAATAGTGTTGATATATGACAGTTTTGGTGCACGGGAAGGAAGACAAAGGCGAGAGCTCCATGTAAACACCTTTTTGTATATGTCTTACGTTTATGCGGAAAAAGGGCACTTCACTAGATGCTGGGTGTGTTCACATATCCCTATACATTCCAAAGGGGGAATTCCTTTGCGCACCGTTCCCCTGACCCTAACTGAGACTGTTAGATGGATTCAAAGAAACGATATTGGAACAGGTAGCTAACCGCACTGCTGAGGCTCTGGAGGGCATCACAGCTGAAATGGTAGCGATAAGGACCGTAGCATTAGAAAATTGAATGGCCCTCGATTACCTGTTAGCTGAGAAAGGGGGAACGTGTGCCCTGATAGGATCTGAATGTTGCACTTACATTCCTGATAGTTCAGAAAACATAACCCACCTTGCCGATCACATAAGGAAGGAGGTGAAAAAGTTATCCACACCAGCAAAAGAACTTAGCAGGTTTGATTGGTTTCTGGGTGGATCTTGGAGATCCTATCTAATACATGGGGCAATTGTTCTCATCATAATAATTACCTGCTGTTTGATTGTTGGTTGCCTTAACCTCTGCTGTAAAGCAATGACAAGGTTAGCAGACCCTCTTGTGGTCAAGGGTTCCCGGGTTATGATCCAACAAACTAGAGAACTACTCAACAATGCAATACTCATAGAATGATCCTAAATGTTATCATAGAATGATAAAAGGGGGGATGTGGATATCTGAACGGAATATATGGAATTAAGGACAGTAAAGTAAACGGGATATATGAAAATGTATAAGCCATGGAAGAATAGCTGGGAGAATGTCAGATTGCAAATAGTGCAACATCAGCATAGCTAACAGTCTGTCTCAAGGTTTCAAGTCACTAATCCTGCCAATAATATATAATTGTAACATGAAATACATCTGCAGAATTGCAAGGTCTCAGTAAATAGTCACACCATTAGATTGAAACATTTGGAGGCAATACTTGAGCTTTCAAGAAGAACATCTCATATAGATTGACTAATGAGTGACTGAGTTAGACTGTCAATCCATTTATATTTTGTTATCTGATTTCAAAACTGTATAACTGTTAACGCTTTACGATGTAACTTCACCTATCCGTAGGGAGTGTGTACGCTCTATCCAGAGAGTATATCTTCTGTCTGATAGGTCTTACTGGCCGGTAATAAAGACTGCTTTGTTCAAAGCACAAGAGGTATTCGACTCAGTAATTTTACTGAACCAGATTGAGGTAAAAGAATCCAGGAATTAACAGTTCCAACAATCAGATGTTCATGGATTTGCTGTGTTAGCTGGTCTCAGACAGTGTGACAGCAAAAAATTAAAGTTCTGGTCTAACTACAGTGATTAATGAAGAACATCTAGAATCTAGGGAGAAATCCCTACATTCTCGAGCAGTCCCAGCAGATTGGAAAGTAGCAAATATAACCGCACTTTTCAAGAAAGGAGGTAGAGAGAAAACAGGGAACTACAGGCCAGTTAGCCTGACATCAGTCATTTGGAAAATGCTGGAATCCATTATTAAGGAAGTGGTAACAGGGCAAAAGGAAATAGAGTTTAACAAATTCATGAGTTTTTTGAGGATGTAACCATCAGGGTAAATAAAGGGGAACCAATGGATATAGTATGTTGGCCTTCATAGCTAGGGGATTTGAGTTTAGGAGCAGGGAGGTCTTACTGCAGTTGTACAGGGCCTTAATGAGGCCTCACCTGGAATAATGTGTTCAGTTTTGGTTTCCTAATCTGAGGAAGGACATTCTTGCTATTGAGGGAGTGCAGCGAAGGTTCACCAGACTGATTCCCGGGATGGCAGGACTGACATATGAGGAGAGACTGGATCGATTGGGCCTGTATTCACTGGAGTTCAGAAGGATGAGAGGGGATCTCATAGAAACATATAAAATTCTGACGGGACTGGACAGGTTAGATTAGATGCAGGAAGAATGTTCCCGATGTTGGGGAAGTCCAGAACCGGGGACATAATCTAAGGATAAGGGGTAAGCCATTTAGGACTGAGATGAGGAGAAACTTCTTCACTCGGAGTTGTTAACCTGTGGAATTCCCTACCGCAGAGAGTTGTTGATGCCAGTTCATTGGATATATTAAAGAGGGAGTTAGATATGGCCCTTACAGTTAAAGGGATCAAGGGGCATGGAGAGAAAGCAGGAAAGGGGTACTGAGGTGAATGATCAGCCATGATCTTATTGAATGTTGGTGCAGGCTCGAAGGGCCTACTCCTGCACTTATTTTCTATGTTTCTATATTTGGATTTCCAAAAGGCATTCGGTAAGGTGCCACAAAAAAGATAAGGGCTCATGGGGTTAATAGATTAACATGGATAGAGGATTGGTTAACGGATAGAAAAAAAAGAGTGTAGAAATAAACGGGTCATTTTCCAGTTGGCAGGCTGTAACTAGTGGGGTACTGCAAGAATCAGTGCTTGGGCTTCAACTATTTACAATATATATTAATGACTTAGATGAAGGGACTAAATGTAATGTATAAATTTGCTGACGATGCAAAGCTAGGTGAAAAAGTAAGCGGTGAGGGGGACACAAAAAGCCTGCAAAGAGATGTAGACCGGTTAAGGTGAGTGTGCAATAAGGTGGCAGATGGAGTATAATGTGGGGAAATATGAGGTTATTCAATTTGGTAGGAAGAATAGAAAAGTAGAATATTTTTTAAATGGTGATAAACTATTAAATGTTGGTGTTGAGAGAGATTAAGGTGTCCTGGTACAAGAAACACAGAAAGTTTGCACGCAGGTACAGCAAGCAATTAGGAAGGCAATTAGCATGTGTGCCTTTATTGCAAGGGGTTTGGAGTACAAGAGTAAGGAAGTGTTGCTACAATTGTAAGGAAGTCTTGCTACAATTGTATAGGGCTTTAATGAGACCACACCTGGAGTACTGTGCACAGTTTTGGTCTTCTTATCTGAGGAAGGATATACTTGCCTTAGAAGAAAGGTTCAGTAGATTGATTCCTGGGATGACAGGGTTGTCCTATGAGAGATGGAGTAGATTGGGCCAGTACTCTCTGGAGTTTAGAAGAATGAGAGGTGATCTCATTGAAATTGAGGAGAATTGATAGGGTAGATGCTGAGGTTGGTTCCCCCGGCTGGAGAGTCCAAAACTAGGGGGGCATAGTCTCTGGATAAGGCCATTTAAGACTGATGGAGGAATTTATTTACTCAGAAGGTTGTGATTCTTTGGAATTCTCTACCCTGAAGAGCTGTGGATGCTGAATCGTTGAGTATATTCAAGGCTGAGATAGATAGATTTTTGTACTTATGGGGAAATCAAGGGCTATGGAGTGAAGTGATAGGAAGATAGTGATAGACTTCAAAAAGATATAGACAAGCTGATGGAATGGGCAGACATGTGGCAGATTAAATTTAATGTAAAAAAATGCAAAGTGATACATTGTGGTAGGAAGATCGAAGAGAGGCAATAAAACTAAAGGGTAAAATTCCAAAGGGAATGCAGGAACATACACCTGGGGGTATATGGGCACAAATCGTTGAAGGTGGCAGGGCAGGTTGAGAAAGCGGTTAAAAGAAAGCATACGGGACCCTGGATTTCATAAAGAGAGGCATAGAGTACAAAAGCAAGGAAGTTATGATGAATCTTTATATAACACTGGTTTGGCCTTAACTGGAGTATTGTGTCCAATTCTGGGCACCGCACTTTAGGAAGGATGTGAAGGTGTTAGAGAGGATGCAGAAAAGATTTACAAGAATGGTTCCAGGGATGAGGGACTTCAGTTATGTGGATAGACTGGAGAAGCTGGGGGTTGTTCTCCTTAGAGCAGAGAAGGTTAAGAGGAGGTTTGATAGAGGTGTTCAAAATCATGAGGGGGCTAGATAGATAGAGAGAAACTGTTCCCATTGGCAGAAGGGTCGAGAACAAGGAGGACACAGATTTAAGGTGATTGGCAGAAGAACCACAGTCGACATGAGAAAAAGTTTTTTAAAAAAAAAACACAGCGAGTGATTAAGATCTGGAATTCACTGCCTGAAAAGGCGCTGGAGGCAGATTCAACTGTGGCTTTCCTGAGGGAATTGGATGTACCTGAAGAAAAGAAATCATGGCAAGGGAGCGGGACTAGCTGAAGTGCTCTTGCAGAGAGCTAGCACAGGCTCGACGGGTCAAATGGCTTCCTTCTGTACTATAACCATTCTATGATATCGGGCAGGAAAGCGGAGTGGAGGTCGAAGATCAGCCATGATCTTATTGAATGGCGGAGCAGGTTTGAGGAGCCATATGTGAGGGGCGTTGGTGAGACCACACCTGGAGTACTGCGTACAGTTTTGGTCTCCTTATTTAAAAAGGAGGTATATACTTGCATTGGAAGTAGTTCAGAAAAGGTCCACTAGGTTGATTCCCGAGATGAAGCGACTGTCATATGAAGAAAGGTTGAACAGATTGGGCCTATACTCATTGGAGTTTAGAAGAATGAGATGTGATCTTATTGAAACATATAAGATTCTGAGGGGGCTTGACAGGATAGATGCAGAGAGGACATTTCCTCTCGTGAGGGAAATCTAGAACTAGGGGGCATAATCTCAGAATAAGTGGTCGCCCATTTTAAACAGAAATGAGGAAGAATTTCTTCACTGAGGGTCGTGAATCTTTGGAATTCTCTACCCCAGAGAGTTGTGGAGACTGGGTCATTGAATATATTTAAAAGGTGGAGATAGACAGATTTTTGAACAATAAGGGAGTCAAGGGTTATGGGGAGCAGGCAGGAAAGTGGAGTTGGGGCAAAGATCAGGTCAGCTATGATCTTATTGAATGGCGGAGCAGGCTCGAGGGGCCAGATAGCCTACTCCTGCTCCTATTTCTTATGTATGGCCTACTCCTGCTCCTAATTCTTATGTAATGATGCTGGACGGGGTGGGGGCTGGTGAAAAGGAAAAGAAAGAAGGATGTCCGTCCATCATCATCTGACCTAGGGCAGGTCCTAACCCAAGACTGAATTTTTTGAGCCATTTTGTAGCGAAAACTAGCTGAGGTGGTTTCCCATTGCCTTCTTCATGGATTTTATCTTCGGAGTGACTTCTCCTAGGTGGGATACAACCAAGGATGAAGAGCTCAACCTACCCTTACAAGGACGGGATGCCACCCGCATCCACTGGATGCAAGTACCCCCACTGGACATCAATCCAACATTCAGAGCCAGTAATGTTTGTCAGGGCTGTCTGGAGTGGGACCAGAACACAACTCTGACTCAGAGGCAGGAATACTGAGCCAATGGTCACTCAGTCCGGACACGAGTACCTCAAAGTTGTTAGAGACCATATTCTAGTCTCCATTTTCCAGGGCCGTCTGGAGAGTGGCTTGAACCCTTCACCTGCTGACTCAGAGGTGGAAACGCTGCCACTAAACCAAAGGCACACTCCTAGAGATGCAGGGATGATGTAAAACAAAGCTTGGGCCCCCACTTGTTTAACTAGTGACCTCTGCTGCAAAATACATGTCTGCGGTATCAGGCTCAACTGTGATGTTGCTACAATTAAGCTGCAATTGTGGAGCAGAAATTTTCACTTGTACATAACATAATTTAGGAGATCTGAAAACTGTAAGATGCTCATCGAAAGCTGACTGCTTGGAAAGCTGGGACAATACCATTGGCCAGTACAGAGTGCCCTCTAGTGATTCAAATGAAGAACACCACACTATTTTGGAATAAAGTACAAGATAGAATATATAGACACTACTACAGATGCACACAGGTAGCAGCACTATTAAAAAAAACAGCTTTAAAAAAAAAAAGAGCTGTGTAAAACTCAGTAAACATGAAATTGGGTATAAATTAGTTCTGGGAAAATGCTTTAAAAGGAATTGATTTCCCTGAATGAATTTCCTGCAGTGAGAGAAAGTAGTTCTGCACGTGTATGTACACTCTGCTTCCCCATACTTCATAATTTCCTTTTGGATGTAGAATATGAAAAGGAAACAGGTGCAAATAAAAAAGGGTCATCGTAGGGAATTGGGGACAATTAGGATAGCAACATCCATCCCATTTATAAAGCCACCGTTAATATAAATGGACCAGTTTATAAGACCTCAGTTAACTTGCCAAGTTGAAAGCTCAGACTTGGATACCCAGTGTATTCATATAACTTGTCATTTACACTGCCAAGCTCAGATGACAGGATAGACTTTACCTTTCATTTAAAGCCACATTATGTGCCTTTGAAGTTGCTTCAAACATTACTGCACTAGAAGTTTTCTGTGAAAAATTAAATGTCCGAGGCAAATCTCTCACAAATTCTGGCAGCTTTGGGTTCACAGGGAAACTTTTCATTGAAGGCCGCAAGATACCGTTATCTAAGTTGGGAAAGAAATTGTATAGTCAGCAAATATGAAAATTACACGGTTGGTATGGTGTTATTAACAAGTTAAAAGCAAATTTATTTTGAAACTAGCAGCCAGACAAAAATGAATCACTTAATCCAAAACTCTGCACCAAGTTCCCTGCGCACCCATATGCTCACTGATCACCAATGTCTCGTGTTCAAATGGTGTCGCCCCTCCCCATCCCAAATCTCCTCCAACCATAAAACCATCCAAAAACTCCTCCTTCGCTCCACCACGAGCAGCCATGCCTTCAGTCGTCCAGGCCCCAAGCTTTGGAATGTCCTCACTAAACCTCCCCTCTTTTAAGTATCTTAGTACAGGCACCTACATTTTTGACCAAGCCTTCAGCCACCTCATCTAATATCGCCTTTGGTTCAGCGTCAATTTTTGTCCAATTACTTATCAGTCTGCTCTCCTACATTAAAAGGCACTTACATAAATGCAAGTTATCGTTATGCAAGAGTAGATAATGCGTTAAAAAAATAGCATTAGCGAAGCTGCATTTACAGCATGCAGCTGTAAAATGCGAAGTAATTATGGCAATAAATAGATTCGAGGTCTGGGGGAGGGGGAACTTTCCTCAGGAGATTGAGTGGATTGAGTAGAGTGGGTTACACAGACAGGAATGGGCTTAATGTACCCAACAGCCATTTGCCGTTCCATGCTTAGTTAAAACTTCTCACTATTTGTAATTTACCCTACAAAATCCTTACATGCATTGAGTTTACCTGTTCTGAGCATCTTGGCATTCGGGGCCTCCAATGGAGGCATGGCAGCACGTGTGTCTCTCGATCGGTAAACAGGTAATCTGGATCTCTGCATCTCTTCAAACAGACAGACAATACTATAGAAATACAACATTGTGAAGGAAGACAGACCAACACAAAGATCCAAGCAATGCTGTTGTATATTCATTTCCGACTTTAAACGTGACCTGCTTCCACATTGTGCACCCACAGTACTCCACACAGTACAGGGGCAACTCTGCAATCCCATACTCCCAGTGGGAAGCCACATTTGCAGGGAACATGGGTCAGAAAGAAAGCTACAACATTTAACCCCAATCTTATTCCTGCGTGCCCTGAAGGTAAAGAAAGAAATACTTGCATTTATATAACACCTATTGACGGCCACTGGATGTCCCAAAGCACTTGACAGCCAATAAAGTGTAGTCACTGTTGTAATATAGGAAATACGGCAGCCAATTTGCACACAGCAAGCTCCCACAAAGAGCAATGTGACAACGACCAGATAATCAGTTTTAGTGATTGAGGGATAAATATTGGCCAGGGATAACTCCCCTGTTCTTCTTCAAAATAGTGCCATAGGATCTTTTAAGTCCACCTAAGAGAGCAGAGAGGGCCTCGTTTTTACGTCTCATCCGAAAGACAGCACCCCCAATGGTGCAGCACAGGAGTGTCAGTCTAGATTTTTGTGCTCAAGTCCCTGGAGTGTTGAACCCACAACCTTCTGACTCGGAGGCGAGGGTGCTACCAACTGAGCCACGGCTGACACACAAGGATTGCAGAATTACCCCATAAATATTCATTTAATCCAAAATCTATGCAGAATGCCAGTGGCAAAGCTTTGTACCACTTATCCTGCTGGTGAAACAGTCCTTCCCCCGGAACTCTATCATTTGCTGCAGGAGCCGGACCCAAGCTGGGGTATGGTTCCAGGGTTGACCACTGACCACAGTCCTCCAGTAACTCGCTCAAGCAACACTCCACGTGCAAACATTAAGAGTGAATGTCAATCATGGAGACATCACAGCAAAGCTCAATGCCACAGTCGGGCAACTGAACAGTGATGAGGAGCGAGAAATGTGGCCAGTTGCCCTATCCCAACTCAAATCAGCTAACACATCATCGAGCAGATATTGACCCTGGGACACTTGTGTGTGACTAACAGCACCACACTTGGCGGTGCATTTATTCACTGGCCAGAGGGGTTTCCTTAACTATCAACCACAAAAATACAAGTGCACAAATTCAATGAAGCCTGGGACACAGTGCTACTCTGATCTACTCACTCAATCTGGACTTGTGCACATCTTTCGTGCCTCATCAATTTAGGTGTGCACGTGTGGGTGTATAGAAAGTAACATTTTCTGAATGGTTTGTCTGAATCCGAGAAAGAATGCAACTCCAGGTCTATTCCTAAAGAAGTAGAAGTTTCTAATCCAGTGCTCACAAACCTCCAAAACAAAGAAATAACTCCCAGCTTTTTCTTTAAAACAGGAGCACAACCCAGCTTCTTACCAGGCCACAAAGCACTGCCATTTTACTATTTTCTCCACCAGAGAATCACAGTGAGGTAACTACCAACAATAAAAAGCAATCACTTTTTATAAATCTACAGCAGAAACAGCTGATCTGCCACTGCATTTGTATGTTTGTTTTAATTTTGCAAACCTCCAAAACAATGAAATCATTCCCAGCTTTTTCTTTAAACAGGAGCACAGGTGACTGATACACACTTCCCGCTTTAAGCAGTACTACAGTCCCCATTCTTACCTCTGGAATCCACAATAGTACAAGCTCCTACTGTTCATCAGCCTTCTGCATTCCTGCTCAAAAAGCTGACAACACTGATTTCCCCTTCCCTTTTTCTTGAAGATTCTCATCACCTCACTCAAAGATCCACTCGTGTCCATGTTCCAGCTCACCCCAGGTAAATTAGTTGCGAGTTATTAATGTAAAGCACTTGTCTCTGAAACAATTAATGACTTATACCTAATTTATCTGGGGTGAACTGGGAACATGGACACAAGAGCGGAATTCCAGAGATGGGGTGTGTGACTGCCCTAGACTTGAAGGAAGTAGTCGACCGAGTGTGGCACTAAGGAGCCCAAGTAAAACTGAAGTCAATGGGGATCAGGGGAAAAACTCTTCACTGGCATAAAGGAAGATGGTTGTGATTGTTGGAGGCCAATCAGCTCAGCCCCAGGATATCACTGTACGAGTTACTCAGGGCAGCGTCCTCGGCCCGATCATCTCCAGCTGCTTATCAATGACCTTCCCTCCATTATAAAGGTCAGAAGTAATGCTCTTCCCTGATGATTGCAGTGTTCAGTTCCATTCACAACTCCTCAATAATGAAGCAGTCCCACCTGCAGCAAGACCTGGACAACATCCAGGCCAAGGCCAATAAGTGGCAAGTAACATTCATGCCACACAAGTGCCAGGCTATGACCATCTCCAACAAGAGAGAGAGCAGAACCAGCTCACCTTGACATTCATTGCTGAGTACTCCACCATCAACATTCTGGGAGTCCCCACTGACCAGAAACTCAACTGGACCAGGCTCAAACATAGTAGCTACTAGTGAAGGTCAGAGGCTGGGTATTCTGCAACAGGTGGCTCACCTCCTTAATTCCTCAAAGCCCCTACATCACCTACAAGGCACAAGTCAGAAGCGTGATGGAAATGTCTCCACTTGCAGCTACTGCACCACAAGATGCTTGATACCATTCAGGACAAAAGTAGCTCACTTGATTGGCACCTCATCTATTGGCATAAACATCTACTCCCTCCTCCACTACCAGTGTACCACGGCTGAAGCTAATCCACTCCCTCCACCACTGGTGTACCGTGGCTGCAGTTTGTACGATCTACAGAATGCATTACAGCAACTCACCAAGGCTTCTTTGGCAATAACATCCACACCCACAATCTCCACCATTTAGAGGGACAAGGGCATCAGTTGCTTCAAAACACCATCCCCACCAAGTCACACACCAACCTGACTTGGAAATATATTCACCATTGCTAGGTCAAATTCAAGGAATTTCCTACCTAACAGCAACGTGGAAGCATCTACCCCACACAGACTGCAGCAACTCACCACCACCTTCTCAAACCGATTAGGGATGGGCAATAAATACCACCTTTGCTAGTGATGCCCATATCCTAATAATAAATAAAATTATCCTATTGTCTCATTTCAAAAGCTGACAGACCTTCAATGTATTATCAGTATTTTAATTTCATCACAATTTCACCCAGAGTCAAAATCCATTCCCCGCATCTGCAATATCAGTACCCCTCACGGAAGATAAACCACAATTACTCACAGGGGATAGACCCCTATTACCCACAGTCACTACTGCCCCTTACAAGGGACAAACCATTATTACCCACTGTCACTAATGCCCCTCACAGGGGATAAACCACTATTACCCAGTCACTACTGCCCCTTACAGGGGATAAACCACTATTACCCAGTCACTAATGCCACACGGGGGTTAAACCACTATTACCCAGTCACTACTGTCCCTTACAGGGGATAAACCACTATTACCCACTGCCACTAATGCCACACGGGGGTTAAATCACTCACTATTACCCACAGTCACTAATGCCACTCACAGGGGATAAACCACTATTACCCACTGTCACTAATGCCCCTCACGGTGTACAAACCACAAATACCCACTGTCACTACTGCCCCTTATGGGGGGATAAACCACTATTACCCACAGTCACTAATGCCACTCACGGGGGGATAAACCACTATTATCCACAGTCACTAATGCCACTCACGGGGGATAAACCACTATTACCCACAGTCACTAATGCCACTCACGGGGGATAAACCACTATTACCCACAGTCACTAATGTCACTCACAGGGTGATAAACCCCTATTACCCACAGTCACTAATGCCACTCACAGGGGATAAACCACTATTACTCACAGTCACTAATGCCACTCACGGGAGATAAACCACTGTTACCCACAGTCACTAATGCTACTCACAGGGTGATAAACCCCTATTACCCACAGTCAGTACTGCCCCTTACAGGGGACAAACGACTATTACCCACATTTACTAATGCCCCCCTACGGGGAAAAAGCATTATTACTTATTGTCACTAATGCCCCTCACGGGTTATAAACCACTATTACCTGCAGTCACTAATGCCCCTCGCGGGGAATAAACCACTATTACCCAGTCACTAATGTCCCTCACGGGGAATAAACCACTATTACCCAGTCACTAATACCCCTCACAGGGGATAAACCACTATTACCCAATCACTAATGCCACTCACAGGGGATAAACCACTATTACCCAGTCACTCATGACCCTCAGGGTAATAAACCACTATTACCCAGTCACTAATGCCACTCACAGGGGATAAACCACTATTACCCAGTCACTAATACCCCTCACAGGGGATAAACCACTATTACCCAGTCACTAATGCCCCTCGCGGGGAATAAACCACTATTACCCAGTCACTAATGCCTCTCACAGGGGATAAACCACTATTACCTGTTATCTGCAACCTTCAATGTTTTCCCCCAAAAAAACCGCCGCCTCCTATTTCAAACGCGGACGCACGCGTGACGTCACTCCGGTTCGTTATTCCCAGTCACATTTTTAAAATCCACTTTTACTCTCTGAGATCTTCACCCACGTAATTATTATTTTTTCAAAAATGTCGATTATTTAAAGCGAAGGGAGAAAAAAAACCTTAAAAAAACTAGTGACGTGACGTGCGGGACCGTTGAGACGCATGCGCGTGAGCTGGCACAACAGCCGGGCGGTTGAATTTGAATTTGTCGAAGTAAACAGTCGCGAGGCGATTTGGTGGGCGGCGGCCTTCGGGCTTGAAATACGGACAGCGCCCAGGTAAGGAAGGGGTCGGTGATGGGGGTAGTGTTTGTAGCAGCCAGTACCCAGCGAGCCGGCCTGGCCGCTTTTGGACATTGTGGTTGAGCTGGCGGACCAGCCGCCCCTTTGGCATTAGGGCTGCAGCCCTTGGCCTCCTGTAAGAAAATCACGTATAAAAGTATCGGGTGTTTTTTTCTTTAGGCGTGGGATGGACAATTCCAGGAGTTCCCGCGCCCCCCTACCAGTGGCTGCGTTTCTGATGCTGGAGCACTGCTCACTGACCATTGTACTGTGTGCTGGGAAATATGAGGGAGACTGTCAAAACCCGACATTCACACAGGCCCAGGTGCATTTAAATCCTGATTCAATCTCCACCTACACTTTTGTGTATAACTGCAAATTGCTGTGGGATTAGCGTCAGATTGTTGTGAGTTCAAACTACACTCCAGAGATTTAAGCACAAAATTCTCAACCAACCTCACTAAAATAGATTATCTAGCCATTTAACACTACTGTTTATGAGACCTTGAGAATACTAGGGGACCGAGGGTCTAGCGAGAAGGGGGAACTGAGGGAAATCCTTATTAGTTAGGAAATGGTGTTGGGGAAATTGAAGGGACTGAAGGCCGATAAATCCCCAGGGCCTGATAGTCTGCATCCCAGAGTACTTAAGGAAGTGGCCCTAGAAATAATGGATGCATTGGTGATCATTTTCCAACATTCCATGGACTGTGGTTCAGTTCCTATTGATTGGAGGATAGCTAATGTAACCCCACTTTTTAAAAAAGGAGGGAGAGAGAAAACAGGGAATTATAGACCGGTTAGCCTGACATCATTGGTGGGGAAAAGGCTGGAATCAATTATTAAAGATGTAATAGCTGTGCATTTGGAAAGCAGTGACAGGATCGGTCCAAGTCAGCATGGATTTATGAAAGGGAACTCATGCTTAACAAATCTTCGAGAGCTTTTTGAGGATGTAACTAGTAGAGTGGATAAGGGAGAACCAATGGATGTGGTGTATTTGGACTTTCAAAAGGCTTTTGACAAGGTCCCACACAAGAGATTAGTGTGTAAAATTAAAGCACATGGTACTGGGAGTAATGTATTGACGTGGATAGAGAACTGGTTGGCAGACAGGAAGCAAAGCGTGGGAATAAAAAGGACCTTTTCAGAAAGGCAGGCAGTGACTAGTGGGGTGCCGCAGGGTTCATTGCTGGGAACCCAGCTATTAACAATATACATTAATGATTTAGATGAAGGAATTGAATGTAATATCTCCAAGTTTGCAGATGACACTAAGCTGGGTGGCAGTGTGAGCTGCAAGGAGGATGCTAGGAGGCTGCAGGGGGACTTGGACAGGTTGGTGAATGGGCAAATGCATGGCAGATGCAGTATAATGTGGATAAATGTGAGGTTATCCACTTTAGTGGCAAAAACAGGAAGACAGATTATTATCTGAATGCTGACAGATTTGGAAAAGGGGAGGTGCAATGAGACCTAGGTGTCATGGTACATCAGTCATTGAAGGTAGGCATGCAGGTACAGCAGGCAGTAAAGAAAGCAAATGGCACGCTGGACTTCATAGCGAGGGGATGTGAGTATAGGAGCAGGGTGGTCTTACTGTAGTTGTACAGGGCCTTGGTGAGACCACACGTTGAGTATTGTGTGCAGTTTTGGTCTCCTAATCTGAGGAAGGACATTCTTGCTATTGAGGGAGTGCAGCAAAGGTTCACCAGACTGATTCCTGGGATGGCAGGACTGACATATGAAGGAAGACTGGATTGACTAGGCTTATATTCACTGGAATTTCAAAGAATGAGAGGGGATCTCATAGAAACATATAAAATTCTGACAGGATTGGACAGGTGAGATGCAGGAAGAATGTTCCCGATGTTAGGGAAATCCAGAACCAGGGGTCACAGTCTAAGGATAAGGGATAAGCCATTTAGGACCGAGATGAGGAGACACTTCTTCACTCAGAATTGTGAACCTGTGGAATTCTGTACCACAGAAAGTTGTTGAAGCCAGTTTTAGATATATTCAAAAGGGAGTTAGATGTGGCCCTAATGGCTAAAGGGATCAAGGGGTGTGGAGAGAAAGCAGGAATGGGGTACTGAAGTTGTATGATAAGTCATGATCATATTGAATGGTGGTGCAGGCTCAAAGGGCCAAATGGCCTACTCCTGCATCTACTTTCTATGTTTCTATGTCTGCAAATTAGCTGTCTCGTTATAACAGTGATTACATTCAAAAGTACTCCGTTGTCTGTAAAGTGCTTTGAGATGTCCTGAGTTTGTGAAAGGTGTTATATAAATGCAATTCTTTCTTTGAGCTTCCTACAGTAAACCTTTAATTCACTTCCCCACCCCCACTCATTCTCTCATGTTTTGCTTTATGAACTTACTGACACACCACTTTGAATTTAGAATAAAAACAGAAAATGCTGGAAATATTCAGCAGATGAAGGCAGCATCTGTGGAGAGAGAAACAGAGCCCCAGCCGCCGCCGCCGGACCTGACCCGACCCCCGGCCACCTACCTTGAAATCATGTCTTGGGCCCGACTGGGCCCAGCCCGTTCAACCTCCCTTCTCCCTCCCCCTCCCTCCCCTCCCTTCTCCCTCCCCCTCCCTCCCCTCCCTCCCTCCCCTCCCTTCTCCCTCCCCTCCCTCCCTCCCTTCTCCCTCCCCTCCCTTCTCCCCCTCCCTCCCTCCCTTCTCTCCCTCCCCTCCCTCCCCTCCCTCTCTCCCTCCCTCTCCCTTCTCCCTCCCCCTCCCCCTCCCTTCTCCCTCCCTCCCCCTCCCCTCCCTTCTCCCTCCCCCTCCCTCCCTCCCTTCTTCCCTCCCCCTCCCTTCTTCCCTCCCCCTCCCTTCTTCCTCCCCCTCCCTTCTCCCTCCCCC